>NW_007736427.1:7348-13385 GCF_000696425.1 Galeopterus variegatus | reverse complement strand
AAAGAAAGGAAAGTCTTTTCAACAAATGTTGCTGGAAAAAGTGGATATTTACATGTGAAAAAAAAAGAATCTGTATACCTTTCACAAAAGTTAACTTAAAATATATCATTGCCAAGGGTAAAATGCAAAACCATAAAATTCTGAGAAAACAACTCAGGTGAAAACCTTGATATGGCATTGTTTTTTTAAAATACAACAAAGGCACAATCCATGAAAGAAAGAATCAATAAGCTGCACTTGATCAAAATCAAACGCTTCTACTCCGCAAAGACACTGTTAAGAGAATGAGAAGAAAAGCCACAGACAGGGAGAAATATTTGCAAAAGACATATCTGATAAAAGACTTTTATCAAAAGTATACAAAAACACTTAAAATTCAACAATAAGAAATCAACAGCCTGCTTCAAAAAATGGGCAAAAGATCTGAACAGACACTTCACTCAAGAAGATATATAGTTGGCAAATAAATATGTGAAAAGTGTTCAACATCACACATCAGTAGGGACTTGCAAAGTAAAACAAAAAGGAATTATCAGTACACCCCCTAACAATGGCTAAAATTCCAAACACTGATAAAACCAGATATTGGCAAGGATGTGCAACAATGGAAACTGCTAGTCATTGCTGTTGGGAATGCACAATGGTACAGCCAATTGGGAAGACTGTGTGGCAGTTTCTTCCAATACTAAAATATGCCTATGATATAATCCAGCAAATTGTGCTCCTTGTTGTTTACCCAAAGGAGTTGAAAACTTATGTCCAGACAGAAACCTGCACATATGCATTTTTAGCAGCTTCATTCATTACTGCCCCAAATTGGAAGCAACCAAAATGTCCTTCTGTAGCTGAATGGATAAACTGTGGTACATCCATATAATGGAGTATTATTTAGTGTTTAAAAGAAATGAACCATCAAGTCATGAAAAGATATGGAGGAACCATATGCATATTAGTGAGTGAAAGATTCCGATCTGGAAAGGCTACATGCAGTAAGATTCCAACTTACGTCATTCTGAAGAAGTCAAAACTGTGGTGACACTACGAAAATCATTTGTTGCCAAGGGATTGGGTTGAGAAGATGAAGAAATAAATAGGCAGCACATAGAGGATTTTTAGGGCAGTGAAACTATTCTGTATATTACAATGGTGGATACATGTAAGTACACATTAGTTTAAAACCCATAGAATGTACAGTGGACCCTGCATATCTTCACATTCCTCATCCATGGATTCAATCAACTACAGATTGAAAAGAAAAAATAATAATCCCCCCCAAAAAACAAATAAAAATACAGTTTAACATCTCTTTACATTCTATTAGGTATTATAAGTTATCTAGAGATGATTAAAAGTATATGGGAGGATGTGTATAGGTTTTATGTAAATATTACACCATTTTGTATAAGAGACTTGAACATCTGCAGATCTTGGTATGTATCAGGGATTGGGACAGAGGCTGGAAGCAATCCCTTGTGAATACAGAGGAAAGACTGTATTGTGTATCAACACAAAGAATGAACCCTATGTAAACTATGAACTCTGGTTGATGGTGATGCATCAATGTTGATACATCAGTTGTAACTACTGTATCACACTCGTGAGGTTTGTTCATTGTGGGAGAGGGTATGGGTTGGTGTGAGGAAGGATTATGTGGGAACACATACTTTTGCTGTGAACCTAAAACTGAAAAATAAATTCTATTAATTAATAAAAACTCACTGTAATCCATGACTCTAGCCAAGATGAGGTTTGCATCACTCTGTGACTCTAAAGGGCTTAATGCTCATACCCTCCTAATCATTTGGGATGAGAAAGGCATTCTGTCAGATGGGTTGTGAGATATCACTGAACTGGGAGTAGAAAACTGGGATTTTAAGACAAATTCTTGTATGGATACCTTGGTGACACTCTATCTCACTGAGTCCCCAATTGCTCATTCCTAAAAAACAAAGCAAGTTTTATTCTAGTTGTTCTCAGATATCTCTTCTGTCCTTTAATTATTTATGATTCTTTCATTCTATAAAAGGAAAGGTCCAGGGAGGAGCCTTGGCTCAGCAGAATGGACCAGGAGCAGAGCAAGGTCACCGATCTCTCAAGGAATGAAATGACTGCTCTAGAGAAAACAACTGAGCTTATTTTATCCAAAATAAGGTGATGTGGTTCCTTCAGAGTTTAGAGCTATGTGAGTCAGTCAGCAATTACTGTTTCTTTTTACCCTGGATAAAAGTTCACCAAGACCTGGAATCACTCAAAGGTTATAAAACCAAACTCTTCTGACCCCCCATTTTAGTCAACTGGAGCTGTAATTATTAACTAATTTAATGTTTGCTTTGAAAGTCACTGATTAGGCTCAATCACAAAATATTACATCATAGCACGCAGTCAATGAATGTTGGTGAACCTGGTTGAACTGAATGTTTTGCTTGGAGTGAGGCTGCAAGAGGCAGGCAGGGTATTGGACTCTAGCCTCAGCTCTATCACCTGCAGTCTGTGTGCCCTTGGCCAAAGCACTGAATCTCTGAGGCCCAGCTTTCCCATCACTAAGATGGGAATAATTTTACCTTAGTCAAAGATAATTAAGATACTCAAAAGGGATACCATGGGTGTAAAAATTCTCTGTAAATTGTGAGAATCCCTGTAACCATGAGCAAGAATACATTGAACAACTAGGTATTAACATACCTTATTATTATTATTATTATGTTACTAAAAGTGCTTAGAAGTAATTACACTAATTTAGAATAAATATGATGATGTCTTTACAGAACGTGCCTTTGCACAATCAATGGCATTAGTGATCTGGTAATGTATATCATTCCAGTTGTATTTAGATCCTCTTGACCACTAAATGTCATCTGTTCAGGTCTGCACATTTTCGTGGTTCTGTGCTATGGGATTGTTAAATGATTTCTGCACCTCTCATCCTCTGTTGTCCACATCTGTTGTTCTGTCTATAATTTCTCTCCCTTGCTATGCATTATTACATTCTATTACTTCTGACAGTGACAGACTAAACACAACAGCAATAGCCTCATCTGGAGGGGTTGGGGAGGGCAGCCATAGTTTCTCAAGCCCTCCCCACTGAAATTCTCTGAGATTTGCTCTTCCCTCTATTGCACTGAGCAAGTTTCACCTCTGCCATGATGGAGAAGGGAGAATTATATCTTTTGTTTTTTCTCATAAACACCACTGGTCCTGTAATCCTGGTAGTCAAATAAGGTGCTACTATTTATTGTGAAGCCCATTGCTTTATGAACAGTTGGTGAAGTCTACCTTAAGAGTAACTAATATTGGGGGGGTTTTAATGCTAAAATAATTCTCAAGGCAGCTATGACATAGCCCATAGTGCACACAATGGGCAGCAGAAAATCTCAGTTTAAGTCCCTCTTCTGCCACCTGTGATACTGACAGGTACCCTGTTCTCCAAGAGTCTCCCTTCCCCAATTTGAAAAAATAAAATAATAATTTATGTCTTCCACCATTTCCACTTCAGACTTACTGGTGAAAGGTCTTGAAATTCATTAGCTAATAACTTGATATACATTTGGTCATTCAAGATGCATCAGTTATATTAGTAATTTTATATTTAGACAGCTGTAATATTAGAAGACTATATTAATTATTTGAAAGCATTTTCATTATCAAGGACAAAGTCTCTTAATGTTTGATATAGCATTACAACATACATTTTTTAAATATACAAATCACAGAGTACACTGATTTCCCTGAGAGTCATAAATCCCAACTGGTCATTCATCAGAGAATCCAGAATTTTAAGTAATTTTCTTGCCTCAAGTAATTTACCTTAGTTCTTCTCAATCATGTCTGCAATTGGACCCACCTGTTTTGTTTGTTTGTTTTGGTTTGCTTTGTTTTTTTTAATTACCAACACTTGGGCTCCATCCCAGTGTAATTAAACCAGAATGTCCAGAGTAGGCACTGGAAAGAAGGACAGCAAGACTAAAAAACACTTTATTTTTACCTCTATCAGGGCCAAAGTCCACTCAGAAGGGCATTTAAGTGGATTTAGCTTATTCATCACTTTATATGTCAAAGAGGTACATTCTGAATTAGCAGGGGGTGTTATAAAAGCTTTGGATTACAAACCAAAGTTGTCTTAGTAAGAAGAGAAGGTTCAATGGATCCATTTGTGGTGCTGGTGCTCTGTCTCCCCTGTTTGCTTCTCCTTTCGCTCTGGAGACAGAGTTCTGCGAGAGGGAAGCTCCCACCAGGCCCCACTCCTCTCCCAATTATTGGAAATATCCTACAGATAAATGTTAAGGACATCAGCAAATCCTTAAGCAATGTAAGTATATTTTATGCTCCTTCAGTGGCTTGCAAAGGGTAAGTAAATTGAAACTATTTTTAAGTAAAATATGCTCTTGGTGGCACAATAGTATAATAGATCATCATAAAGTGAAATATTTGATGTTTCTTCTTGCCTTTTCTTGTCTGTCATTGTTAGAAACAGTGGAAGGAAGTAATGTGTTTTGTAGGAAGAGAAACATTTAGGCTCTTGTAGGGTAGAATTAGAATAATAAAGTGGCAAATGTTGGGAGTGCTGCTTTCCTTATTTGTTTTATAGCCATTTCTAATGATTTTTTTTTCTAAATGTAAATGACAAGGGAAGTGTGTGTTTGTAATTAGAGATTTGATTCAAAATCACATCTACTGTATTTGCCTTATGTTTTATTCAGAATTAACATGAAAATTGAATTTCTCTGAAAAATCAATTTATGCCTGATGTCAAGGAAATAGCTCTGCGTTCAGGACCAGTATAAGTGAATGAATTGGTGGTGTCAGAATTCTTTTGGAGGGCCGACCCCATGGCTCACTCAGGGGAGTGCGGCACTGGGAGTGCAGAGGCGCTCCCACCACAGGTTCAGATCTGGTGCGCTCACTGGCTGAGCACGGTGTGGGTGACACCAAGATAAAGGTTGCGATCCCCTTATCGGTCACACAGAAAAAAATCAAAAATAAAAAGAATTCTTTTGGATTCTGCAAAAAGCTTCTGCCTTTGGCTAAGAATGCTGAAGGATGTTAGAAAGTGTTCTTCCAGGAGAAGTGGCTTTTCCTGGCACTGCCCATGTCGTGCTCACTCTTTCTGTTTCAGTAGTACCAGCAGTTCCCAAACTGGGCTGAAAATTAGAATCATCTGGAGTGACTTTATAACTATAGATTTCTCGTATTTATCACAGGGCTACTGAGTCAGGATCCACATGGTAAGAATTTTAGAGTGGATCCTGAAGCCATCAGCTGGGTACTGGTCTCAAAGTGGGCATGGGGATCTGATAAATTGTGTTTTATTTGTAGTAGCTGTGATGTTTTGAAAATAAATTTGGAATTCTCTGACCTCAGTTTCTTTATAAAACAGGGCAGATAAGCCTGGTGAATGTGTTAGTATGGGGATTAATTGTAATCTGTGCACCAATTGCCTTGGCATTGCATGGCATATAATAGGCCATCCATAAATGACAGCTTTAACAATCACAATCATATTTATAAATAAAATTCAGAAATATTTGAAGCTGCATGTAGCAGAATAAAAACATAGGAAACATAATGATAATGTCAGTCTTCATCAGGCAAAATGTATGAATAAAATAGCAACTCTTTTGCTATTATTTGTGCTTCCTTCCCCAGTTCTCAAAAGTCTATGGCCCTGTGTTCACTGTGTATTTTGGCCTGAAGCCCATCGTGGTGTTGCATGGATATAAAGCAGTGAAGGAAGCCCTGATTGATATGGGAGAGGAGTTTTCTGGAAGAGGCATTTTAGCAATGGCTGAAAGAATTAATAAAGGACATGGTAGGTGTGCATGTGCCTGTGTCAGCATTGGGAATGGGGATGGGAGGATGAAAACAGAGACTTGAAGAGCTGCTCAGGCAGTGTTTGGCCCATCTGTCTAGCTGCCAAGTGTCAGCTCCCTATTCCTTGTCTGGAATCATCCTCCTAGTTTTTTGCTCTTCTTGTGGTAGGAATTGTTTTCAGCAATGGAAAGACATGGAAAGATATCCGACGCTTCTCACTCATGACCCT
>NW_007736427.1:4084-6607 GCF_000696425.1 Galeopterus variegatus | reverse complement strand
AAAAGTTACCAGGTCCGCCACTATTCTATCCCTTTGTATCTCAGAACTCTATGGTCTAAAGACTTTGCAGACAGATGTGATTCTGCTTTGAAAACTTAAATTATTCAGTTAAAAAGTCTTTTTCCTTCCAAAATAACAGATTCCTATGTTAAAACGGTGTAAATGATGAATGGATGTGAATTGAGTTTTTGAAATACCATTATTTAATTAGCTAGGTTGTAATGGTAAGCTCAGGTTTAAGGTAAAAGTGATGTGTTGATTTTATGCATGCTAAATTCTTTTTTTTTTTTTCTGTTAGGGGAATTGGTAGGTAAGATATTGCTTAAAATTTCAAAATTACCATTGCCCATTAACAGTGTTTTATGTGTACATTTTAATATTTTTTCCAATTCTTTAGCCTCACCGTGTGATCCCACTTTTATCCTGAGCTGTGCTCCCTGCAATGTGATCTGCTCCATTATTTTCCAGAATCGTTTTGATTATAAAGATCAGAATTTTCTTAATTTGTTGGAAAGACTGAATGAGAATGTCAGGATTTTGAGTTCCGCATGGTTGCAGGTGAGACCAAGATCTTTTTTCTTGAGAAACAACTAATGTTTTTTTTTTTTTCTTGACAAGTCCAAAGTTCTATACACAACATGCTGTGGAGTGAATGTGTGCAAATCGCAGTCCTGCCTGAGTGTCATGGAGTGCACATCTGGGAAAGATGGCTGAGCTATTTATTTACACACAGGAAAACAAAATGCACAAATATACAGATGGCTTTCAAGCCGTTAGCCCTCTAACCAGTGATTTTTCCACTAAACAGCAAAGCTGTATGTATAAAGTACTTTGATGACTGCCCAAAGGAAGCCCATACCACTCAGTGGACATCCAGGCCCTTTTTGAAAGCTTCCATTATCCACAAGGCTTGTCTTCCAGTCAACACTCACCGACCTTAAGTAATATTACTTGACAAAACTATCCTGATTCAGGAAGAAAATATCTCCTTCAAGAAGGGAGAATACGGGGCCGGCCTGGTGGCTGCTACAGTGCGCCGCTTGGGAAGCACGGCAGCGCTCCCGCCTAGGGTTCGGATCCCACATACAGACCAGCCGCTCACTGGCTGAGCGAGGGGCGGTCGCAACGCCGAGGGTTGCGATCCCGTTGCCGGTCCCGGTCCGGTACGGGCGCAACACTGAGGGTTGCGATCCGTTGCCGGTCATGAAAAAAAACAAAAAGGAAAAAAAAAAAAAAAAAGAAGGGAGAATACTTGGGACCATACAAGTTGCCAGGAAACACTGAGTAGGGTAGGAGTGTTTGATGCTTCAGCTGGTATCTTAGCTGACAAGGTGGCTGGGTTAGGAATGACAAAATAATTGGTTTTATGTGTATGAATCATAAACAATCATCAATATTTTACCCTGTGCTGGATTGCTGTGTTCTTCACTCTGCCTCAATAATAATTGTGTGATCTTGGAGAAGTCAATTAACTGCTCTGGTGCACAATTGGGTTTCAAGGTATCTTTGAGCCCATCAAAGACACTCAAAGTTGAATCACTTCTACAATACTGATTGCATTTCTGAGGCTGCTTGATATAAATTAAAATAGTTGGGACTAGCTTTGTTCTCTAAATCCAAACTCCCTTAACCTCTGTTGTCATCTACAAAACACATGAAACATAGTAGATCACGGTATCTTATATTTCAAGTTTGTAGGGAAGAATTGATGTAAAAAAATTAGAGAATTGATATAAAGATCTTTTTATAGTGTAAAAGTGATGTCTGAACCTAGGAAGTAATTATCATCTTTGATACTCTGGTCAGAATTCTCTCTCTGAAATCTCATAAGTATAGAGAATTATTATACAGTTCGAGTATCCTTTATCTGAAATCTTGGAGCCAGAAGTGTTTCAAATTTTGGAATTTTTCAGATTTTGGAATATTTGCATATACATAATGAGATATGTTAGGATGGGTCCCTGGTTTAAACACTAAATTAATTTATATTTTATACACACCTTATACACATGTAGGCTGAGCGTAACTTAATCAAATATTTTTAATAATTTTCTTCATGAAAAAAGTTGTGACTACAACTGGTCATGTGAGGCCAGGTGTGGAATTTTTGATCTGTGGCATCATGTTGGCACTCAAAAAGTTTTGGCTTTTTGGCTCGGTATACAATATACCTCTTCATTATTTATTTATTTTTTTTTTACTTAATAAATTACTGTTTTTCCTTTTAGGTCTGCAATAATTTTCCTCCTCTCATTGACTATTTACCAGGGACTCATAACACATTATTTAAAAATATTGCTTATATGAGAAGTTATGTTTTGGGGAAAGTAAAAGAACACCAAGAATCGCTGGACATTAACAATCCTCGAGACTACATTGATTATTTCCTGATCAAAATGGAGCAGGTAAAGTGGTAATAACAGCTCAGTTATTTAATTGCTCACACATTTTGGGGTTCATTAAATAGTTCTGTGTTTACTAGGGATGCTTAAATGGTCAGACCAGTTATGATTGACAAGTATT
>NW_007736427.1:2630-3274 GCF_000696425.1 Galeopterus variegatus | reverse complement strand
GAAATTGAAACAGCTACAAACAAGTTGGAAAATGCAAAATATGTTACCATATTATGAAGATGAACATGATCAATGCATGCGTAGTGAGGGATAATGGAAAAGAATGACTTAACGTAGGTGGGCTTTCTGCATGTCTGCCAGATTGAAATAGACCTTAAAATATTTGCAGGAGGGATACAAGGGGAATTTTCAGAGGGGTTGAGTGGTATCTGTAGAGTAGTAGAGGTGTGTGTCAGGAAAAAGTAGATAGATGGAAGAGAGAAGCTTTAATTGACTGTAACCTAAAATGATTTTACATAGATATGTAGTCGGAGGCTGGTGTGTATCAGGTGATCTGTAAGTATGTATCCTGTTATCACTGCATCATTTATTTACTTATTTTATTTTATTTTAACTTCCCAACATACATTGCAGTTGATTTTCGTGTCTCTTTACCTATTCCTTTTTCCCCTGTCCCTCTCTTCCTACTCCCACCCCACTACATCATGTCTGCTCACTTGTAACAAGTTCAAGGAATTGTTATGATTGTTGTGCCTTCTTCCCCACCTCCACCCTTATTTGTTTATATTTAATTTATCTATTTATTTTTAGCTCCCACAAATAAATGAGAACATGTAGTATTTCTCTTTCTGTGCCTGACTTGT
>NW_007736427.1:1625-2015 GCF_000696425.1 Galeopterus variegatus | reverse complement strand
GACTTGTTTCACTTAATATAATTTTCTCTAAGTCCATCCATGTTGTTGCAAATGACAGTATCGCATTCTTTTTTATAGCAGAGTAGTATTCCATTATCAAGGTATACCACATTTTCCTTATCCACTAATCTGGCGATGGACCTTCGGGCTGGTTCCAACTCTTGGCTATTGTAAATATTGTTGCAATAAACGTTGGAGTACAGGTATCCATTCAGCATGATGATTTTCATTCCTCTGGAGATATTCCCAGCAGTGGAATATGGGGATATTCCCAGCTGGGTCATATGGTAGATCTATCAGTAATTGTTTGAGGAACCTCCATGTCATTTTCCATGAAGGCTGTAATATTTTGCAGTCCCACTAACAGTGTATGAAAGTTCCTTTTTCTCT
>NW_007736427.1:0-512 GCF_000696425.1 Galeopterus variegatus | reverse complement strand
GTGTCTGCTTTTATGCCAGTACCATGCTGCTTTGGTTATTATACCTTTGTAGTATACTTTAAAGTCTGGTAGTGTTATGCCTGCAGCTTTATTTTTTATTTATTTATTTTTGCTCAGGATTACTTTGGCTATGCATGGTCTTTTGTTACTCAATATAAATGTCTGGATAGTTTTTTTTTTTCCATTTCTGAGAAAAATGTCATTGGAATTTTGATGGGGAGTAAATTGAATCTGTAGATGACTTCAGGTAAAATAGACATTTACACAGTGTTAATTTTTCTGATCCAAGAGCTTGGGATATCCTTTTTTTTCCCCCCCCCCCTCTGGAAGCCTTTATTTAGATGTTTTCTTTTTCTTTTTCTTTTTTTTATTATTTTTATTTTGTCAATATACAATGTAGTTATTTATTCTGTCCCATCACCGAAACCTCCCTCCCTCTTCCCTCACCCCCTCCCACCTAGGTGTGTCCCCTCCATTTTCTTGTTGTAAGAACTTCAAAAAAAAGTTGTGGT
>NW_007736426.1:63334-64605 GCF_000696425.1 Galeopterus variegatus | reverse complement strand
TTAAACTCTTTATACATTTCCTCCTTCGTATCCTGGATATTTTTCCTCATTTCATTGTGTTCCCTAATTGAGTCTTCTCTTATCTCTTTTAGTGTTCTTAACATCCTGGAGTTGCTTTTCAGTCATTTAAAGGCTTCCCTGCTCTACTGGGTCTGGTACTTGAGAATTACTGTATTCCTTTGGTGATGTCACATTTTCCTGTTTTCTTGTTTCTGGTATCTGTACCTTGATATCTGGTCATCTGGTAGAGCAGTTGTTTCTTCTATTACTCTGGAGTAGGCTTTGAGAAGAAAGTCTTCATCTTCTATTTGTAGATTCTGCTGGTGACTCTTCTTGTGTCATTTGACCATGTACACAATAGTTTATATATTTGGGTTCTTGATTCTATTCTGTTGGTCTTTATTTCTGTTGTTATGCACACACCATTTTGATAACCATAGTTTTAAAGTAAGTTTTGAAATCAGGATGTGTGAGACCTCTAATATTCTTCTCTTAAAATATGTTTTGGCTCTTTGGGGTCTGTTGCTTTTTCCCCCACAGATTTGTCACCCCACTTCCCTTGGGTGACAGAACCACAAAGGATTACTCAAAGCCCATCTCTTCTGAGCAGTGAGAAGCCCCAAAGTGGTTAACCTCCCCCAGAACCCTCAAGAGAGAGGCATTCTTTTCTTGGGAAATTAAGCACAAATTGGAGTTCTCTTCCTGCATTTTTTTTCTCCAGAACAGGAAGTTATAGGAAGAGAACATAGGTGGGGTTATAGTTTAACAATATAGGCTGGTAACTTACAGTGGAACAAGTCAGATGACATTCCATTAAGGCAGTTATGTGGTACACCAACAAAATCTTGATATTAGCAAACATTCCCTTCTTACAGCAATTTCTCAGTATCTTTACATATCTATCAGTAACTACTCTGTCCTTGAGCCAGCAACGCTGCTGTGCCACAAATCTTTATCTTACAACAGAGACTTTATAGCCTGAGGAAAATTTCCTGTCCTCTGCAAGGTCAATATTTGAAACTGCAAGGCTTTGGAAAACCAGGCCCTGTGAAGTACATTTGCTTTATTTATTTATTTATTTTTTTTTGACCAGTAAGGGAATCACAACCCTTGGCTTGGTGTTGCCCGCACTGCGCTCAGCCGGTGAGTGCACTGGCCATCCCTATATAGGATCCGAACCCACGGCCTTGGTGCTCCCAGTGCCGCACTTTCCCGAGTGAGCCACGGGGTTGGCCTGTACATTTGCTTTATGAATCCTCTACAGGGGTCCC
>NW_007736426.1:61545-62539 GCF_000696425.1 Galeopterus variegatus | reverse complement strand
TCCCGAGTGAGCCACGGGGTTGGCCTGTACATTTGCTTTATGAATCCTCTACAGGGGTCCCTTGAATATCCATATGAATTTTAGTATGAATTTTTCTATTTCTTCAGAAAATGTCATTGGAATTTGGATAGTAATTGCATTGAAGTTGTAGATCACATTGGGTAGTATCTTAACAATATTAAGTTTTTCCATCTGTGAACATGGGATGTCTTTCCATTTATTTGTGACTTCTTTAATTTTTTTCAACAATGTGTTTTAGTTTTTAGTGTAAAAGTCTTTTGCCTCATTGCTTAAGTTTATTTCTAAGTATTTTAGTCTTGTAGACACTATTGTAAATGGAATTGTTTTCTTAGCTTTCTTGCTGAATTGTTCATTGTTAGTATAGAGAAACACAACTTATATTTGTGGGTTGGTTTTATGTCCTGCAACTTTGCTGAGTTTGTTTATAAATTTTACCAGTTTGTATGTGTGTATGTGGATGTGTATATTAATGTTTTCTACATGTAAAATCATGCTCTCTGTGAACAGATTCTTCTACTTCTCCTTTCTGATTTACATGTCTTTTTGGCTTGTAATCTTTCATTCAGGATAATTGATTCCATACTTTTATTCCCTCATCTAATATATGAGTTTTTTTCCATAATAAGACACTCCAATATTCTTCCCTAAATATATGAGAAACAGCCACTTTTCTCAGCAAAATTTGGTGTGAGAAATTTCATCTTCCTATTTTCAGTCATATACTTCACTTCCCATTTTTAGCTGTATCTGAAGTACCTGAATCCAGAACCTTTCTGATTTAATTTCTGAAGAGGGTAAAATTTTAATCTCTTACTAGGGCAATGGGTGAAAGAGTTACATGGTTATGTGTGGTTGCTGAGAGGATTAGTTTGTCTAATTATGCCTTTCAAATAATTCTTTCAATCAACTTCCAATTGCTAGTCTTTTAAGTGTTCTGCATTGTTAATTAGCTTTGTTCTTCTTTGCTTCCCCC
>NW_007736426.1:49232-60222 GCF_000696425.1 Galeopterus variegatus | reverse complement strand
AAAAAAAACCAGCCAGAAATTGTAGTTGCATTGCTTTAATAGATTACTTTTTTTTTCTGGCATGAGTTTTTATCATTTAGTATTGAGGGTTAGTTTTATTTTATTTTATTTTTTCACTGAGTACTGCTTTCTGTTGCTTTTTATTTATCTCATTTTCCTATTTAGGATTACTTTAATTCATTTTACTAATTTTTACATAGTAGCATATATTCATAGTCATGTAGGATAAAAACGTGCCTTTTCTTCCTGTCAGTGTCTCTCAGCATAAAGTTTTTCCTTTCGGAATGATGAGTATAATTGTTTTTCCCTCTGATCACACTCAAATATGGGCTCAAAAAACTTCAATTTGAAAGATAAGGAGGTTTGGCAGTCTCTTCTTTCTGCCATTTAGTTATAATACTAGATAATAGCATTGTGTTAGAGCTGCAAACCCTTTCTGGACTACTTACTTATCTCCACTATATTTGAAGATGAGCAATGCTGGAAGTACTGAGTGAGAAGAGGGAGGTGACAGTGCCACAAGAAGAAGCCTCTTTAACTTTTATAATTTTCAGAAGAGGAATCATTTTCAAATCTGGCTTCTACCTATTGTTTAGTGTGTTTTAAGACCTAGTTATGATCAATGTTCATGTCTGTCTGCTTGAAGATAATATGGATTCCCTAATTGTTGATTAACAAAGACATGAGAAAGTTATGTTGAAATCTTCCACCATATAATTATGAATTTGTTTGTTTCTCTCTAACTCTATCAGATTTTGCTTTCTACATTTGTGGTGAATTCATTAAGGGCTTACATTATTATAATCATTTTATAGTCTTTGTGAATTAAACCTTTTATTATTGATATTTACTGTATTTTTTCCTAATGATGGTCTTCCTTATACACTACTTTGTCTGATATTAATATAGCTACACCAGCTGTATTTTGATTAACAGTTTTATTATATCTTTTTCATCCTTTTACTTTGACTTTTTGCTTTAAGTGTGTATCTTGTAAATAACATTTAGCTGGGCCAGCATATTTAGTCCATTCACATGTATTATATTTATTGAGATATTTGGACCTATTTCTATTTTCTTTTTTTTTTTTTCAGTTTGTTGTGTGTGTTCTGTTTCTTTTTCTTCTTAGACTATTTTAATTTATCCTTACAGTTGAACAATAAGTTGGCTAGATTTTAAAGTCTACATACAAAATTATTTTCTTTCATACTTTAAAAATATCACCATAATGTTTTCTTGTATTCAACATCGCTGTAGAGAAATATGATGTCATTTGATTCTTGTTGCTTTAGCATCTTTTAAAATTGTCTCTTTGCCTTTAGCATCTTTAAATTTTAGTACTGTATCTAGTTTTTGTTTTTTTTTTTTTTCTTGCTCTCTGCTATTGGCAAATTTTCTGTTATTTCTTCACATATTTCCTCCTCCCCATTTTTGTTTTTCTTTCCTGGGATACCTATTACCCCAGTACCTTTACTTTTATTCTTCATATCTTTCTTGATTTAAAAAAAAAATACTTATTCCATATCTCTTTATCCCTCCCAGATTTCTTATGGGAAAATTTCTTAGTCTGATTTTTAAATTCATGAATTATTCTTCAGTAGTGTCCTTTTTGCTATTTATATCTACCTACCTAAGATTTCCACTTAGATATTTTATTACTATTATTTTTTATTCTTGTTTCATATTATTTTTCTTCCCCCTTCCTTTTTTGGTTCATTCAATATAATTATTTTAAATTATTATTTTGTCTAATATTACTTTCAATAGTATATATTGTCAAGATTATTATTTTCTATTGATGTGTTATTTTAGCTTGTGAGGTTATATTCTTAAGGCTGTTGGCTTCTGTTTTTGATAATGTTTATTGCTAAATTGCCAATAGCCAGTATCTAGTCTATGCTTGTCCAGATACATTCAAAGAGATGAAAACGAATGACCTCTGGGGTAGAGACCACCAGACTCTACGAATAACTCACTCCCATTTGGTGTTACCACACCGTACAGTTTTTTAGGTTAGCTCCTCTCCAAAACCTTAGAGAGACAATTTACTTAGATTGTGGTCCTACCATATCCTCATGGTAATCATTGTTTCTTGCCTAAATTATTACAGTAGTCCTCCAACTTATCTTTTCATTATCAATACACCATTTCAAAAACATATATCCAATTGTATTATTTCCTTGCTTCAAAACTTAAAAAATAATATCAATTCCTACAGAATAATTTTGTTGTTTTTGTGGCTTTCTACCACATCATCTACCACAGGTTATTTTACTACCTCATATCTCAATAATTTCTCCTTCTTTGCAAAAGCTATGTTCTAACTATATAGTATTACTTATAATTCCAAGAATATACCACTCTGCCTGTGCTCATGTCTTTTTCTCTGCTTGGAAGTATATTCATTTTTGCCTGTTGAAAATTCTTTGATACCGTAATTATATTTATTTTCTTCATTTAGCTTTTGTTCTCTCCAATAATCAAAATGAATGGCTCAGTTTATTGTATCCTATAACTCTCAATTTGTACCTTTTGTTATTATTTTTTTGGCAAATTTCCCCTGGTCAAAATATGAATTCCTTGAAAATGATGATTGGGTTTCATTCCTCTTCTGTCTCATAACATCTGACAATATATTGTGTTCACACAAACTATTTTTAAGTAAACTTGAATCAGTGTATAAATGAATCCTATATTCTGAGAAAGGTAAATCACATGGCAGAAAGTAAGCGTGTGATAGTAGTGATTCCTTATTCTGTTCCCCTAAACACAACTTTCATCATTTTATTTATTAATTTTTTCTACAAGTGTTTACTGAGTACCTATGTGCACTGAGGATACATTAGTGAACAAGACATATAGCTGTTTAGCAACACTTATAGAGTGGTGTTTCTCAACCTTTTCCGAATTATTGCACATATTGAAAATGATAAAATCTGTATAGCATATTGAGGTAAACTACATGGTTCTGGGTAGCATCTACATAAGGCTTGATAAAAAGTTCTTTTTTGTTGTTTTGGTTTTTTACATTATATAATTATGATAAGGAAAATGAAATATAGTTATTGAGTAATATATATTTGTGTGTGAATTATATATATACTTGTGTCTGTGTGTGTATATATTTACAGTTTTATGTTATATGTTATATATATCTTCCAAATTAAGTTTTTCCAAATATTTTTAATAAAAAACTGAAATTTCTTTCTGTAAATGTGAATTTCTATATTGTTCTATGCTTTAAAAACCTTTGAGAAATTTTTTATTTTTAATTTTATGCTTTATAATGCTGTTTGACTTCTAAATATATATAGATATACTTATTTGATAAAACTAATTTCATTTTAAAAGAATATGGGCTGTTTAACTATTGAAAACCAGATGAAAAGTCTTAAAATATGAGGAAAAATAATATTTATTTAATTTGGAACGTGGAAGTCAATGGTGACCTTGACAAGAGTAAATTCAGCAAAGTGGTAGACAGGACCCATGTTGGAAAAGGTTAAGTATGAATGGAAGCAAAGACATTGCCAATGTTAAACTATTTTGAGGCTTTTTAAAGTCTATAATCTTTATGTTCATAGCAACCTCAAGGTACTGAAACAAAGAAATCAAACTTCAGAGTAACAGAATTCTTAAATTATGATCCAAAGACACTTTTAGTGTTACAAATATTTTATTATATTTATATTTTAACATTGATTATCTATGTATAAAATATAAAAGAACGTTATGATCATTATATTCGAATAATCAAAACCTTATATCTGAAGTTTATCCTGTATATCATAAAGTTCACCACATGTAAGTAGGTGAATAAGGAAGGAAGATTCTGGTGAAGTTTGTCAGTAAAGCAAATATTCCTCACTTCTTCTAAGATAAAGGGAATTTGAATGGATGGCTATGGGTTAACGTTTTTGAAAATTGTGCAGTCTGCTAATAGGCATCTAGTTCCAATTAGGCCAGAAATCTCTTCATTAATCAGAGCGTGAATGTGAGCAATTATTGCCTCACCATATGGGACGTCTTTCAGAGGACCTATTCCCTAGATACTATTACTCTTGAGCACTGATTTTTTTTTTCTTTATTTGGTCACAAATCCAAATCTGAAGAAATTTAAGATTTTAATGAATGCAAATGCACATATGAACACAAATTCACCATTTAGTAATATTTTCTAGGAATGATATAGTTTGGATATGTTTGTTAGAAATAATTTATAATTTTAAAGAGTATGTGGGCCCACCAAAACCTCATTTGTTGTCCTTTAGTTAGTTTATGAAAACAGGAATCACATAATTTAGCTCATATACAAGATTTTAAGCTGCCTCTGAAATCTACAAGAAAAGTCCACCCCAGTATATAATGGTTCTGATATCATCAATTACACATTTTGTATATCTTCATACCTTGATTAATTCCTAAACATTAGTTATCGCACAAGAGTCACTTGAGACATAAGGAGATGCTCTCGGTTCTGACAGAGTATAAATTAGTCTGAATGCTATTCAGGTCACTGTTAACCATTATTCCATCTTTAAGATGTCATTACTAAATACCTATATTTATGGTTTTACCTCACACAGAGGCAAGTGTTTATGTTATGAAATATTTCAATTTTGTATTCCGGAGAGATGTATAGTTTATATGACATTCTCCAGGGACTGTACCTCATAGACGCTTAATTTATTTAATATAAGCAATCCTTTAGCTGGGGACTATCCTGCTAAAAGCATTGAATAGAAATGGTCTATTCCTCCGTGTATTAGTCTGTTTTTTTGTTGCTATAGCAGAATACCTGAGACTGGGTAATTTATTAAATAAAGGTTTATTTGGCTCATGATTCTAGGCAGTTGCATCTCCTGTGGGCCTCAGGCTGCTGCTTCTACTCATGCAAGAAAGCACAGGCAGCCTGCATGTATGTAAGGAGATCACTTGGAGAGCAAGGAAGCAGGAGATGCCAGGTTCCTTTTAAAACAAGCTCCGGGGGAACTAATCCTTTCTTTCAAGGGCTCGCTCACTGCTTCCCCCACATCCCAGGGAGGACATAATCTGTTCTTGAGGGATCTGCCCCTGGTGATCCAAACACCTCCCTACACTGCCACATGGGGGATCAAATTTCAACATGAGCATTTGGGAGACAAACATATCCAAGCTATATCATTCCTAGAAAATATCATTTGTCTATTTTTTTTGGTGTTCCAGTTGACATAGAGATTAAATTAGATCACCTGCTTTCTTTCCTTTTCCCAGGAGCATTCACCTTATAAACAAAATGAAGGGATCACTGGCTAGATACTTTAATTCCTTTCTCCTACCTCTCCAATTGATTTTGAAATTTAGAGAGTTTTTCATTATACTTAGATTTCCTTTTACTTCATTTTAAGTTATTACTACATAAATATCTTTATCAGTGCTAGGCATTCAAAACCCAACAGTAAACAGGATATGTAAAACCCTACCTTCATGAAGCCTGTGTATTAGTGTAAAGATGATATTGCATGTTTCAAAGAAACTTCTGTAAGCATATGAAGTTAAAAATCTCCATCCACTTACCTGTAACTTGTGAATAAGGATAGTTTTATATCCTCTCATTTATGGTATCAAATTAATCAGTTAGTTGAATTATATGTGATATCTTAGCTGCTGATTGCTTTTGTTGTAGATATTATCCAAAATTCCTGTTTTGTTAATTAGTTAGCCTGTAATAAATAGAGGCTTTTATGTTTGTTAAGTTATGATTCCTTTTAGTTATTATTTTATATTGCTTAACCAAATATTTTAGTTTTTTTTTAGATAGTACCACTGCAGGCCAGATATTTTAAAGTACCGTCATACTTTATGAAGGCCTATTCTACTTTATTTTTTGCGAGTTTTCTTTTTTAATGTTAGAAATTCAACATACTAATTTATTGATTTATACTGAAAGGATATTGCATACCGGAGTGACACTGGAACCCTAAAAATGTATGTTATAGTAGGGTTTTTTTTAACTCTTTATAATAGGTATAGCTGGTGCATGGGCCAATCTTATACAGTTATTTCAGACACCATTTCTATTTCAGATACAGTTATAAGGATTTAAATTCAAATCTTTTACAGAAAGTGCCAGCTGTTACATAAAAGACATTTCTGAGAATAAAACTGCTACTTCCTATTCAGAAAATAAGGTCAAAGGGTTAATTATTTGAGGGTCATTATATCAAAGTGCCTGTTATTAAATTTATACAATCTTTAGTTATTTTACCTGCATTGCATACTTTGTCTTGCTCCAAATCTACTTATGAGTCTGAAATGATCACTGTAAAGGAAATTTTATGGCTCCCATTGAAACACATTACATTTTCTGCCTTCAACATTTTCCTTCCAAACTCACCCAATTTATCATAACATGCTGGTTTCAATCCATTTGTGTTTTACACAAATTTAACAGTGCTTTTATCCCCCTATTCTCCTAAATTGTTTTCTGGAATGACTGAATTTTAGTTTAGGATATAGAATAATATTAGAGCATACCCATTCATATAAAACTAGAAATCTTTGCTATCAGATTTAAAATTTAAAGCAAACAAGCAAACAACGATGTATTTTGTTTTTATTACTATATAATAGTTAAAATTACTTAAAATGTTTTAAAATATGTTTACTACCAAGAACAGAGAGGGAGAAGGTAAAATTCAAATCAGACATATTTGGATTTATTTTGTAGTTCTAAGCAGCAATGCCATGTATTCCATATGCTCCCCTGCATTGCCCAGCTTCCTGTGCATTAGGAATTATGTGATCAGTCTTCTTCCTTAACTGTGAGTTAAATGAAACTGATCACTTCATAGTGAAAGCTATTAAAAGAATCATTCTGTTTCCCTGCTGTGTAGATCTTGGAGGCCATGTGTTACATTAATATAGTCACAAGGTCCTCTTGACCCACACTGGTTCTTAGATGAGATTTCAGGGTTTTTCTGTAATAGGAATTAGGATTAATTATGCTGATAAATACATATTTAGTAGTACCATAGCAAAAAACCTAAAATATGTTCTCCCCCTTATGATCTGGTGAAGGAAGTGAGAAAACTGATATCCTAGGCTGGAAAGATGGCAATCTAAGTTTTTAGTAGCAAATAATTCCCCCATGATAACTGAAAGGCAAACTATGTTCCTACTAATTTATGGCTCTAGGATAAAGAATTGGAATTCAGAATATTGATTCTGTGTGTGGTTATACTTCTGTATGTTTGGTAAGTGACCTTACAGAAAAAAGAACAGTCTAGGAAAGTTTCCGGTTTTCAAGGCAAATAAAAGATATTGGAGAGTTCTAAAATTTTCAGAAATGTTCCTTGCACATTTGGAAAAGTTGTCTGCTTCTAAACCTGAAATAGTAAAACAATAAATTTAACAAGGCTTTGTCTCAAAGGCCCAGACCTCATAGTTGAAAATGATGACTCAGGGCAGAATTTAGATTAAGTGTGTGAACTTCCCACCTGTTGTTCCAGATAGCTTTATGGTAACTTCTATTAAATTGCTAGAGTGAGAAATGGGAAACAACAACAACAACAACAAAAACAGATCTGAGCACTACATATGACTCCAAAAGAATTTTGGGTGTGATTACCGGCATGTGGAACTGACTAAAGAAAATAGATCAAATATCTGCAGAATCTTAGAGATTCTCTACTAGAGAATCTTAGTCTTAAATACCTTTGACCATTCAAGATTTGAATATATACTTGAGTTCCCAATCTGGTGCACTGAGAAGGCTTTCATAGCCTCTAAGGTAGGCAATCCCCCAGTCCTTCACCTGAGATACGGTTAAGGAGGTTAATGAAAGAGGAAGAACCTCCAGAAGAAAGAAGAACCCGTCACAGAGAGCAGAATCAGGAACTAATTCAGGATCCACGCATACTTAAAGGTAGGAGAACTTCACAGAGTGTGTACCTCCCCTTCTTTCTGTTCATGGTTGGTCTTTCCTTATTCCCTTTTTGTATAATTGACATGTTTATGGATGGGTAGGACAGGAGGCAGATGACTTGTCTTTTTAATTTGTAAGGCTCTGGACTAAAACCTTGTCTAGATCTGACTGAAGTATACTGTACACATATAGAGATTCTGGATTTGATGGGATTTTTGGTTGTCTCCCTCATGAATGTGTTCCATGTTTGGAAAAAATGGATCAAAGAATTTTTGGTGACCTGTGGCAATAATTTTGTTCTTATAAAACATACTTGTTTTTTTCCTAGTTTTTTTTTTTTTTTTTTTTGCATTTGGTTGGGTCACATAATTTAGTTCTTTTCAATAGATTGTGTGTTGTACATAGTATGGTATAAAAATTAAATGAGAGAATGCATGGATAGAAGTTGGCATAAAGCATACTACATGGCATATACTCAATTACCAGTAAAATGTCAATCACATAATAACTGTTCAATAGACATTAGCTGCTGCTGCTGTTGTCGTTATTAGACCTCATAAACCCATAGAACTGAAATTTATGTTCAAAAAATTTATGTACTGAGAAATTTATCCATTACCTGGTATTTTTTTTTTTTTTTGAGAGTTTAGAAAGAAAAGTGCTAAGCAATAGAAGCCCATAAGGGGATTTCTAATTATACATTATGCCAAATAAATCTAATTTCCATCATTATTGGTGTTAAGACAACAATAGTTTAGATAGAGAATGTTTATACAGTTTATCTTGATTTTTTTCATCATTGCAGAAATTTATTATTTCTTTATGATGAGAACATTTAAAATCTTCTTTTCTAACGATTTGAGGTTATACAATAAATTATTGATTATTATAAATGCCTAGCACTATTGTACACCACTAGAACTTATTTTTCCTATCTAGCTGTAATTTTGTGTCCATTAACCAACCTCACACTATCCTCCTTTCCCCCCTTCCCAGTCTCTAGTAACGACAATTCTACTCTGTACTTTTAAAAGTTCAACATTTTTTTTTTTGAGCTCCCACATGAGTGAAAACATGTGGTATTTATCTTATGTGTCTGACTTATTTTACTTAACATAATGCCTTCCAGGCTCATCCGTTTGCCTCACACGACAGGATTTCATTGGTTTTAATGTCTGAATAGGATTCTGTTGTGTATATATATCACATTTTCTTTATTCATTTATCTGTCCATGAACTCCTAGGTTGATTCCATATCTTGGCTATTGAGAATGGTACTGCAATAAACATGGGGGTGCAGATATCTCTTTGGTATGCTAATTTTCTTTCCTTCAGATAAATGCCAGCAGTGGGATTGCTACATAGTATTGTAGTTCTATTTTTAGATTTTGGGGAATTTCCATGCAGTTTTCCATAATTGCTGTACTAATTTATATTCCCACCAACAGTGTATAAGAGGTTCCCCTTTCTACACATGCTTGCCAGCATTATTAATTTATTGCCTTTTTGATAACAGTCATTTTAACTGGGGTGAGATGGTATTTCACTGTGATTTTGATTTGCATTTCCCTCATGACTGGTGATGTTGAGCATTTTTTCATATAGCTGTTGTCCATTTGTATGTCTTCAGGTCATTTGCTCATTTTAAAAATCAAATTATTTGATTTTGCTGTTGAGTTTAAGTTCCTTGTATATTCTCTATATTAATCCCTTCTCAGATAAAAAGTTTGCAAACATTTTATCCTATTCTTTTGGTTGGTTCTTCACTCTTGATTGTTTCTTTTGCTGTGCAGAAGCTTTTCAATTTGATGTAATCACATTTGTCTATTTTTGCTTTTGTTACCTATACTTGAGATGCCTTCTCCATAAAATTTTTGACCAGACCAATGTCTTTAGTGTTTCCTCTATCTTTTCTTCTAGTAGTTTTATAGCTTCTCATCTTAGATTCAAGTTTTTAATCCATTTTCAGTTGATTTTGATATATCATGAAAGAGAGGGTTCTTGTTTCTTCTGCCTGTGGATATACAGTTTTCCCAGCACCATTATTGAGGAGGCTGTCCTTTCCCCAGTGCATGTTCTTGGCACCTTTGCCAAGTTCAGTTGGCTATAGATATATGGATTTATTTCTGGGTTTTCTATTCTATTCCATTGGTCAGTTTTTGTGCAAATACCATGCTGTTTTGATTACTATAGCTTTGGAAGTCAGGTAGTGTAATACCCTCAGCTTTGTGCTTTTTGCTCAGGATTGTTTAGTTATTAGGGGTCTTTTTTGGTTCCATATGCATTTTAGGATTTTGTTTTATATTTCTGTGAAAAATGTCATTGGTATTTTCTTCTCATTAGTACATGGCTTATTCTCCAGGATAGATCATTTAGGCCACAAATCCAATACCAAAATAAGAAGATGAAAATAAATAAAGATAAGAGAACTATCTTGATTTTAAGAATATTTTTAAATTCAAGAGATTCACAGAATAATTTTTAGAACAAAATGGAAAATATGTAGACATGGGTGCAGTTATTTTAAGTAGTTGGATAATTATACTTAAAAATAATTATGAATTAATCAATGTTAAACTGTAGTTAGGTTTTAAAGGGACTATTTTGGGATCACCCTCTTTATTTTAATATTTTAAGAAAATACCTAGAATAAAGTACAAAAAAAATGGTTATATTTTGTGACACTGGTAGAATTAGCTAATATCCAATGAATGAATAGGNCACTTCCCATTTTCCCATTTCCCCAATAACCCCCTAATTAACCTTTTAGTAACACACTGATCTACTTTCTGTCTTGATACATTTGCCTGTTCTGGGCATTTCGTATAAATAGAATCGCACAATATATGATCTTTTATGTCTGGTTCAATTTACATAGCATAATGTTTTCAAAGTTCTTCCACGTTGTATCCTAAACCATTATTTCCTTCCTTTTTGTGGCTGAGTAATATAGTTCATTGGATAAACACATGATACGTATTCATTCATCAGCCAGTGGGCATGCCCTTGCCATTAAAATTGTATTTCTGAGAAGGCTCCCTGTTTAAAATTTGAATTTGTCAGATCCTTTTTCCAACTCATTCT
>NW_007736426.1:44190-47670 GCF_000696425.1 Galeopterus variegatus | reverse complement strand
CAAGAATGTCCTTTCCGTTTGCTTGTTGTAACATTTTTAAGACAAGTGTTGAAGTCTGGCACTAAAAAAAAAAATTAAATACATACTAAAGATACATGATTTAAAGCAAATTCATGTAAAAAAGTACTTATATTTTTAGTTGACTTCAAGCTTACCGTGAATGAGCAGTGCATTTTGTTTCTATTTAATGGCTGATAAATCTTTGGCTTCATTAATTATGGCATCTAGAATTAAATAAATACCTATTGTTTTACTCCGATGACAGGCTTCTTAGTATTTGGTATTCAGATTATAACTCACCCTGTAAAATAATAGGCAGTTGTAGCTCATGTAGAGCAGTGCAATTATGATGCTAAAAGGACTTGGAATCAAGCAAGGGGAGACTATTCCTTTACATAAAAACTTTCTTAAAATTAGGTCAGCTCATAATCAAGATGGATTACTTCAAAAAAATAGTGACTTCCCTCAATGAACATATGCAAATAGCAGCTGGGATAAGCATTTATTATGATTTTTGAATAAGAAAAACAGTAAAATTAATTGCTTGGATTTACTAAATGTCTTATGTAGTGCCAACTATCTTGTAATAGTCTATAATTCTTTGATTGTAAGTATATATTCTTTAGGTTCTTACTGTTGTCTCAGACACTGTGCATCAGTAGTTCTTTCAGAAGGTCTGAAGAATTTAAATTATTTTCACAATAATAATAAGACATTATTTGCTTTTTACACTCATTTTCTCACAGGTATAAAGTGGAATTTTCTACAAGGTACATATTATGTGATGATGGCATCACTCTGATTTTAATATATAATGAGTTTGTTATTTTATTTTTAAATGAATAAGTATTTTTAAAGTAATCAGTTTTAATTTATAATATGGTATATATCAGTAGATCTAATTCACACCAAGAGTCTTCTTTGAGTTATCAATAATTTTCAAAGGTATAAAAGGGTTCAACAACCAAATTTAGAACTGCTGATCTAGGTGCTCTGACTGCAAAATCAAATACCTGCTTTCATGGGATTTACATTCTAAAGCAGAAGTACAGACAACACAAGGAACAAACAAAGGAATTTTAAATGGTGGTAAGTACTATGAATAAAACATAGATATGTAATAGACAGTATAAGAAATGATGATGGAGTACATTAGATTGCATAGCCTTCTTTATATTAGCCTGTCTACTTTAGATAGGTAAGGCCACATCTGAAAAGATAGTATTCTTTTTATGATGAAAAGGAATGGTTCCTGTGATGATTGTAGGGAAGAATACCCCAGGCCAAGGAAACAACAAAAGCTACAAATTGGGAAAAAGCTTCACATGTTTCAGGAGAAATGCAAAGTACTGTGAACGTGGAATACAGTGAGTGAAGAATGATAAGTTTGGATAAACAAGAACAAATCTGTAAATCAAAGTAATCCACATAAAAGAAGTCAGGTTTTCCCTGTGATACATATTTATACCCATACTTACTGATATTAATCTTTAAATGTAAGAATTTTATCCACTTTTATATAAGAAAATATTATACCAATAGCTTCAAAAGTAAATATATATTAAACAAAATATTATTTGGTGAAAGTTTAGTGTTACACTGAAATTTTAATAAAGTCAAAATCATATGTACAAGGGAACTTCCAGAATGGTGGAGTGAGGAACCTGGCAAATCCTCTCCTCAGCAAAACAACCATTTAAGTGGTGGAGATTATAAAAAGAAATCATTTAAAGTCTCTGGAAATTGTCCTGAGGACATATAGCAAACGGAGAAACATTCAAGGAAATATGATAACTCTTAGTAAGAAGAGTAAGAATCTGTGGCATTTGAGCCATGACCTGTTCCTTTGCCCTCCCCACACTTGCTCCAAGGTAAAGAAACTCTACCCCAAACATTCTACTCCAGGAAGATGTAGCCAAAATGACAGGGCATTTTCTTCTTTCAGTTCCTACTATATAGGTATACACCCTGGAGAGGCAAGCTGCTGGTGATCATTATCTTTTTCAGCCCAGTGTTACAGAAGCTCAATTCCAGTCCAGCAAGCTGAGAAGACTATGGATCTCTTTCTTCTCTCATCCCCTACTCATAGGATGGAAGCTCTGCCTTAGGAATAAAGGGTGAAAATACTGGGACCCCATTACTACCACCATAGCTTACTTTTAGGGCAGAGTTTCGCCACTGGAAGGAGCAAGCAAAGAAAACCAGAGTCTACCACCTCTCTTTTCCAGTATGTGCTTATAGAGAAGAGGTGTCACCCAGGAGAGAAGCAGACCACTGTCTGGATCTCAACTCTTTTGCAGTGGACTGGAAATCCAGCCTACCGCAGACCCCATATGGTGGACTTAGCAGACAAAGACTTAAAAACAGCTATTATAATTACATTTAAAGAACTAAAGGAAATCATACTTAAATATTGAAGATAGGTATGATGCCAATGCCTCATCAAATAGGAAATATTAATAAAGAGATAGAAATTATAAAACAGAAACAAATGGAAATAGGCACTTCAAATATACAATACTGATAATGAGAAATTTCTAGACATGATCAACAGTAGATTAAGGCTGGCAGAAGAAAGAATTATTAAACTCAAAGATAAATCTATAAAGATTATGCAATCTAAAAACAAAACAAGAAAAAAAGAAAGGAAAAATAAACAGAATTTTGAAGAAATGTGGGAGGACATAAAGTAAACAAATATATATGTAATGGGAGTACTAGAAGAAGAAGAGAGACAAAAAGGGGAGCAGAAAAATATTCAAAATTAATGCTTAATTTCCAAAATTTGATGAAAAATTATATTCTGTACATTTAAGAATCTCAGCAAATTCTAAGTAAAATAAGCACAAAAATATCTACACCCAGACACATCAGAATCAAATATTGATAACTAAAGGTAAAGTCTTCAAAGAAGTAATAGAAAAATAATTAATTGCATACAATGTAACTCCAATGAGATTAAAAGCTGACTGCTAAATAATAACTGAAATGACATACTAAAAATGCTGAAAGAAAAAAGAATGTCAATCAAAAATCTTATATCCAGCAAAACTATCTTTCAAAAAAGAAGGTGAAATAAAGACCTTCCCAGATAAATGAAAGCCGAGAGGTATCATTCCTAAAAGATTTGCCTTAGAAGAAATATAAAAGGAAGTTTCACAGTCTGAGAGCAAGTGACACCAAACAGTATTTCAAATCCACATGAAAGAACAAAGAGCACAATCACTAGAAGTAACAAAGTCAATAAGTATAAAGACATTACACTTGTATGTTTCTTCTCCTGTCTTCTTTTAACTGACTTTTAAAGCAACTGAATAAACAACATGTATGCATGTTGGGCCTAAAACACATAAAAACGTAATATATTTGACAATAACAGCATAAAAGATACAGATGGAACAAGGCTATATTGGAGTAAAGAAATGACATGAGATGGTAACTCAAGTCCACAGAAATAAATAGAATCAGTAAAAAAAAAAA
>NW_007736426.1:41249-43811 GCF_000696425.1 Galeopterus variegatus | reverse complement strand
GAAATGACATGAGATGGTAACTCAAGTCCACAGAAATAAATAGAATCAGTAAAAAAAAAAAGGAAAAAAGACAGTATAGCAAATTATGAATATATGCTTGGTTTTTTTTCTTTTGTCAGCTTCCTAAAAAAATATATAAATTAATAATTACAAATATGTATTGTTCAGTTTTTAATGTATATAGACATTACATATAATGTCTATATGTGCACCAAAGGAGGAAATGGCATTATGTACAAGCAAATTTCTTATATATTACCGGAACTATGTCAGTATAAATCTGAAGTTGGCATTGTACGTTTATTGCATGTAGTAGAGTAACCACTGAGAAAATAACTCAAAAATATAATTAAACAATCATTAAAGGAATTTGAATGATGTCATAAGAAATATTCATTTAATATAAAACAATGGCAATCAATGAGGAAAAGGGGAAAAATACATGAGACATACAGAAAATGAAAACAAAGTGGTATATTAAATTCAACCATATCACAATAAAATTAAATGTAAATCAACAAACAATTTAATCAAAAGGCAAAGATTGTCAGATTGAATGAAAAAAAAAAAGATCTACCTGTATGCTTTCTAAAGCAAAGACACTTTGTATTTAAAATTTCATATAGGTTAAAAGTAAAATAATGGAAAAAGATACCATGCAAACAGCAATCATGAAAGAATTGGAGTGACTAAATTAATATCAGTAAAATGCATTTTAAGATGAAAAAAATTGTTTCTAGAAATGAAAAGGGATATTCCTAGTAATAAAAGCATGCATGTACATTTTAGGAATATATCACAAATATGAACATATATGCATCTAACAATAGAAACCCCAAATTCAAAGAAAGCAACAACTGATATAATTGAAGGGTGAAATAGACAATTCATTCATAATTGAAGACTTCCATACTCCACTTTCAATAAAGGATAAAATAATTAGTCTGAACAATTCAAAAAGAATTTAAGAATACAATTTCACTTATAATAGAACCAAAAAGAAAAAAAAATACTTAGGAAAAAATTTAATAAAATAGTACAAGACTTATATACTGAAATTAAAACAAAACAAAACAAAACAAACAAACAAAAACCTTGTTGAAAGAAATTAAAGATCTAAACTGGAAATAACATCCATATTCTTGAATTGGATGACTTAAAATTTTTAAGATGACAATCCTATTCAGAGGTAGTCTAGAGATTCAAGCAATTCCTATCAAAATCCCGATGATTTTTTTTCAGAATTATAAAAGATGATCCTAAAATCCATATAGAATGCAAGAAACTCCAAATAACCAAAACAATTTTGAAAAAGAAAAATGAAGTTGGAGGACTCACACTTCCTAATTTAAAAACTTACTACAAAGCTACAATAATTTGACAATCTGAAACTGGCATAAGTACAGACATGTAAATCAATGCAATAGCATTACTTTTACAAGAGTACTGAGACAATTCAATGAGAAAAGAATAGTGTTTTCAAACAATGGTACTGGGACAACTAGATATCTACTTTCCAAAAGTAACATTTAACTACTACATTACGCCATATGGAAAAATTAACTTTAAATTGACTATAGATCTAAATATAAGCATTAAAACTGTAAATCTGGAAGAAAATATAGGAGTAATTCTTCATAACCTTGACTTAGGCAATACTTTCTTAGATATGACACTGAAAGCACAACAGAATAATAATAAGAAAAGAAAAAGAGGAAGAGGAGGAGGAGAATGAAGGGAAGAGAGAGAAAGAGAAATGAACTATATTCAAATTAAAAAACAAAACTTTGAGATTCAAAGGATATCATTAAGAAAATGAAAGTGCAACTCAGAATGAAATAAAATATTTTCAAACCAAATATCTGCTAAAGGATTTGTATTCAGAATATATAAAAAAACTCTTACAATTTGATAATACAAAGGAAAATATCCAAGTTGTAAAATGGGTGAAATATTTAAATATAAATTTATGCAAAGCGATATGCAAATGGCCAATATTCATATGGAAAGATGCTCAACATCTTTGGGTACTAGGGGAATGCACTAAAAAACTCACTGAAGTGATTTCATTTCACACTAACTCAGGTGGCTCTAATAAAAAAGACAGACAATATAGTGTTAGTGAAGAGGAGGAGAAACTGGAATCTTCATATATTGCTGATAAATTTCTGTACAATGCTATTGAAAAAATGATACAGCCACTTCTGAAAAAGTTTGTCAGTTCTTCAAGATATTAAACATAGTTATCATATGACTCATCAATTCTGTTCCTAGCTATATACCAAAAAGAATCATAAATATATGTCTGCATAAAAACTTCTATATAAAAGAACCACAATTTATAGCAGCCCAAAGATTGGAAACAAATATCCATCAACTTATGGATAAAAAAAAAATGTTACATCCATATTTAAATTTTCTTCAGCCATAAAGAGTAAAGAAGTACTGATGCATGCTACAATGTGGGTGATCATTGCAAACATGCTGAGTAAAAGAAGACAGACACAAAAGGCAAATACTCTATGATTCCATTTATATGAAATGTCCAGGATAGGCAAATCC
>NW_007736426.1:28211-40947 GCF_000696425.1 Galeopterus variegatus | reverse complement strand
AAAAAAATGTTACATCCATATTTAAATTTTCTTCAGCCATAAAGAGTAAAGAAGTACTGATGCATGCTACAATGTGGGTGATCATTGCAAACATGCTGAGTAAAAGAAGACAGACACAAAAGGCAAATACTCTATGATTCCATTTATATGAAATGTCCAGGATAGGCAAATCCGTAGAGACTTAAAGGTTTGTAGTTGTCAGGAGCTAGGAAGAAAGGGGAACAAAAAGTGACTGCCAGTGGATACCTGATTTTTTTAGACACAAAAGGCAAATACTCTATGATTCCATTTATATGAAATGTCCAGGATAGGCAAATCCATAGAGACTTAAAGGTTTGTAGTTGTCAGGAGCTAGGAAGAAAGGGGAACAAAAAGTGACTGCCAGTGGATACCTGATTTTTTTGTTTTTAGGGTGACGAAAATGTTCTTGAATTAAGTAGTCATGGTTGCATTATTCTGTGACAAAAAGTAGCAAAAAGCCATTGAAATTATATACTTTATATATTTTTGTTTCCTTTTTGTAATTAATAAACTCTTACTTTTAGAGCAGTTTTTGGTTCATAGCAAAATTGAACAGAAAGTACAGGGAGTTCCCTATACCGCCGTCCCTACACATGCACAACCTCCCCCACTATCCACATTCCACATCATAGAATAGTACAGTTGTTACAACAGATGAACCTACATTGTCATATTATTATCAACCAAAGTATATAATTCACAGTAGGGTTCACTCTTGGTGTACATTCTATGGGTTTTCCCACATGTATAATGACATGTATCCACCATTATTGTATCATACAGAGTCATTTCACTGCGCTAAAAATCCTTTGTGCTCTCTCCATTCACTATTTCTTCCCCCTTAACTTCTGGCAACCACTGAACTTTTTACTGCCTTTGTAGCTTTTGCCTTTTCCAGAATGTGATATAGTTGGAATAATACAGTATGTAGCATTTTCAGATTGACTTTTTTCACTTAGTAATATGCATTTAAATTTCCTCTATGTCATTACATGGCTTGCTATCTCAGTTCTCTAGCAGTGAATAGTATTTCATTGTCTGGATGTACCAGGTTTTATTTATTAATTCACCTACTAAAGTACATTTTAGTCATTTCCAAGTTTTGGCAATTATGAATAAAGCTGTTATAATCATCCACCTGCAGGTTTTTTGTCTGGCTGTAAGATTTCAGTTCATTTTGGCAAATAGTTGCTGGATTATATGTTAAGAATATGTTTAGTTTTGCAAAAAACTTCCAGTCATCCAAAGTGGTTGTACTATTTTGCATTTTACCAGAAATAAATGAAAGGTTCTCCCCAGTATTTGGTGGTGTCAGTATTTTAGATTTTGGCCTTTGTAATAGATGTGTAGCTGTATCTCATTAAATTTCAATTCCCTAATATCATACGACGTGCCTATCTTTTCATACTCTTACCTGTCATCTGCATGTCTTCTTTGATGAGGTATTGCTCAGATCTTTTGCTCAGTTTTTAATTGGCATTTTTATTTCCTTATTGGTGAGTTTTAAGAATTTTTTGCATGTTTTGGATAACAGTCCTTTATTAGCTGTATCTTTGAAATATTTCTTTGAGTCCATGGCTGGTCTTCTCATTTTCTTGATATTGTCTTTTGCAGAGCAGAAGATTTTAATTTTAATGAAGTTCAGCTTAACAATTATTTCTTTCAAAGATCATGTTTTTGGTGTTGCTTTTAAAAAGTCATCACCATACCCAAGGATATCTAGGATACCTTCTGTTTTCTTCTAGGAGTTTACAGTTTTGCATATTATATTTAGGTTTATGAGCCATTTTGAGTTGATTTTTGTGAAAGGTGCAAGATCTATGTCTAGATTACTTTTTCTTTTTTTGCATGTGGATGTCCAGTTATTCAAGAATAATTTGTTGAAAAGGCTATCTTACTCCATTGTTTTGTCTTTTGCACCTTTGTTAAAGATGACTGTATTTATGTAGGTCTACTTCTGGGCTCTCTACTGTGTTCCAATGGCCTATTTTTCAATACTTTCACCAATATCATGCAGTCTCGATTACTGTAATTATATATATTTTAAAAAGTACTCTTTGATATATGAATTATAGCTCAATAAAGATATTATTTTTAAAAACCAGAATCATGAACAGAGAAATTGCCTTTAAACTAAAAATTAATATAATTGAAGACCTGAAATAATATCAAGTGTAAGATTTCTACAATCCGGAATACATGTTATAAAGCTAGGAAAGAAGTACAGATGACTTATATTATAGAGAGAAAAGCTCAAGGGAGAATTTGTAAGTGCTATATAATAAAAGTTTAAGTGAAGTTTATTATATCAGATAAGGAAAGTAAATATGTATTGATTCATAGTCTAATAGCAGCTGTCTGCTTAGGGTGCTATTGTTAGATTCTAAGGCAACATTTGGGAGTGTGAGAAGTAGATTAAAGTTGTCTGCCATCAAGTAACTGAGAATTTGTAGATCTCAAAATGAAACTGATAGCTGAGATGAGAACAGCTAAATTTTAAAAATTCTTTTCAGGTGCCAAACAATTTTCACTGAACACTCACAGCAAACCTATAAAGTGGGCATTTTCATTCTTCCATCTGATAGATGAAGAAACTGCAACATTGTGAAGTTAAAGTTACTTTCTCAAATATTAGGATGTGGCATTTCACAGATCATGTGATTCTGCCCAGACCCCATAGAGCAGGAAAACCTTGAGATGTCTAAAAAGAGATTCCAAGCTCTGATCTTAAGAAAACTCAGAGAGATAAGAAAAGAATCAATTAGAGAACACAATGAAACAAGAAAAATTAACTAGGATATGAAGGAGTAAATTTACAAAGAGATTAATACCTTAAAAAAGAATGTATCAGAACTCCTAGAAATGAAGGATTCACTCAGTGAAATAAAAAAACAGAACTGAAAGCTTAGGCAGCAAGCTAGAGCAAGCAGAAGAAAGAATTTCAGACTTCAACAATGGTCTTTTTAAATTAACTCAGGCAGATGAAAAAAAAAAACAGGAAAGAAGAATTAAGAAAAAATGAAGTAAATTTAAGAGAGTTAGCAGACAAGCTCAAGCATACAAACATCTGAATCATGGGTATTCCAGAAGGGGAGGAAAAAGGAGAAGGGATTGAAAACCTATTCAAGGAAGTAATAACAAAACTTCCCAGATATAGGGAGAGATGCAGACCTTCAGATCCAGGAAGCCCAAAGATCCCCAAACAGATTTGATCCAAAAAGATCCTCTCCAAGACACATTTTAGTCAAACTGGCAAAACTCAAAGACAAAGAATTCTAAAAGCAGCAAGAGAAAAGAGTCAAGTCACCTATAAGGGAACCCCCATCAGATGAACATCAGACTTCTCAAATGAAACCTTATGAGCCAGAAGAAAATGGAATGATATATTCAGAATAGTGAAATAAAAAAAATTCCATACAAGAATTCTCTATGTAGCAAGAGATTTCACATTCAGAAATCAGGAAGAAATAGTGTATTTCTCAGACAAACAAAAATTATGGGAGTACACTACCACATGACCAGCCCTGGAAGAAATTCTCAAAGGAGTCCTGTATCCTGAAACTGAAAAATGATAATTACTGTCATGGATTTTCAAGAAAGAGCAAAACTCACCATTAAAACCAAAATGCAAATGAGAAAGAGAAAGAAGCTAACTCCTGTCACATCAAAAAACCAACTAACATTGAAGATGAAAAATGAAAAGGGAAGAAAGGAACAAATGGCATTTAAAACATCTAAACAGAAGGCAATATAATGATAGGAGTAAAACAATGCTTATCAATAACAATCCTAAATGTGAATGGGTTAAACTTCCCATTCAAAAGAAACAGACTGACTGATTGGATAAAAAAGCTAGACCCAACTATATGCTGTGTTCAGAGACCCACCTAACCTTTAAAGACACACACAGACTAAAAGTGAAGGGATGGAAAAAGATATATCATGCAAATGGAAACCAAAAATGTGCTGGCATAGCTATTTTTATATTGGATAAAATAGACTTGAAACCAAAAACAATAAAAATAGACACAGCCATTATGTAATGATAAAGGGATCTATCTGGTTAGAAGACATAAAAATCATAAATTGTATGTAGCCAACACTGGAACACCCAGATGTGTAAAGCAAACACTCTTAGACCTAAAGAAAGAGACCCTAATTCAATAATAGTAGGTGATCTGAACACTCCTCTCTTAGCATTGGACAGAACTTTTAGGCAACAGATCAACAAATAAACACAGGACTTAAACTATACCTTAGGCCATTGGACCTGGCCGATATCTACAGAACATTTAATCCAACAACTACAGAGTACACATTCTTCTCATCAGCACAGGGAACATTCTCCAGGATAGACCACAGGTTAGGTTACAAGTCAAGTTTCAGCAAATTAAAAAAAAAAATGAAATCATTCCAAGTATCTTTCAGACCACCATGTATTAAAACTGGAAATCAATAACAAGCAAAATTCTGGAAACTACTCAAGTGCATGGAAACTAAATGACCTCAATGACCTATGGATCCAAGAAGAAATTAAATAGGAAATAAAAATGTTTCTTGAAACTAATGGAAATAAAGATACATCATACCAAAATCTGTGGGATAGCGCAAAAGTAGTACTAATGGGGAAGTTTATTGCAATAAACATTTACATCAAAAGAATGGAAAGACAAAATAAATAACCTAACACTACACCTCAAAGAACTAGAAAAACAACAACAATCCAATCCTAAAAGTAACTTTGCTTCTGAATTTTTACTCCTAACCACTATCCAGCAGTGGCTATATCTGTTCATTGATTCAAAAGCAACAGAATATAAAAAGCTTCTGCACAGCAAGGGACACTGCCAACAAACTGAAGAGACAACCTACAGAATGGAAGAAAGTGTTTGCCAACCACACATCAAGAATATAAAAGGAATTTCAGCAACTCAACAGCAAAAAGCAAATAACCCAATTAAAAATTGACAAAGAACCTGAACAGACATTTCTCAAAAGAAGACATACAAATGGCCAACAGCACGTGAAAAACTGCTCAACATTACTAATCACCAGGGAAATGTAAATTAAAACCACCATAGGATATCATCTCACTCCAGTTAAAATGGCTATTATCAACAAGATGAAAAATATCAAATCCTGGTGAGGATGCAGAGAAAAAGGAACTCTCCTGCATTGCTGGAGGGAGTGTACATTGGTACAGCCATTATGGCAAATAGTATGGAGATTCCTCAGAGAACTATAAATAGATCTACCTTAAGACCCAGCTATTCCACTACTGGATATATAAAACAAAATGAAATCAATATATCAAAAAGACACCTGTAGTCCCATATTCATTGCAGCAGTATTCACAATAGCCAAGAGGTGGAATCAACCTAAATGTCCATCAATAGATGAATGGATTAAAAAAACTGTGGTATACTCAATGGAATATTCAGCTATTAAAAAAAAAAGAAAGAAATCCTATCATTTGCAGCAACATAGTTGGAACTGGAAACCTACATGTTAAGTGAAGTAAGTCAGGTACAAAAAGACAAAAAACACATGATATCATTTATATGTGGAATCTAAAAAAAAAGAAAGAAAAAAAGTGGTTCTCACAGAATTAGAGAGTACAACAATGGTTACAGAGGGGGAAGGGCTAAGTCAGGTACAAAAAGACAAAAAACACATGATATCATTTATATGTGGAATCTAAAAAAAAGAAAGAAAAAAAGTGGTTCTCACAGAATTAGAGAGTACAACAATGGTTACAGAGGGGGAAGGGAAGAGGAAAAGTGGTAGACTAATGGGTACAAAACTATGTTATCTAACCTAAGTGAATCATTGTGCAGTATGTGCATGTATTGAAACAGCACACTCTACCCCACAAGTATGTACAAGTAAATGTTTAAATATTTTGAATTTAAAAAAAAAAGCAACAGAATGGTAGAACCAAAGCATTGTTTCAGGGGACATTGGATTACCAAAATCTATGTAGTCAGGGTGGTCCAGGTGGAATGCACAGATTTGGCCCCAATATACCAGGTAGAGAAGTTAGATCTTAGGATCATGGTGTTGGAGGAAAAAAGACTGAAGTGTCACAATCCTTAGGCAATTACAGAAACGATGAACTTGGGTAAAGGGAAATAATATCATTATCAAGAGAGTGATCCATATTAATTTAGGAATTTATAGAAAGTTTGAATTTAATACTGAGCCAACACTTGTCCAGATTGTCAATTGTTATTTTTTCACTGTTTATAGCCAGACACAGAATTGGTTTAAATATTTTTTTTCTATCTAAAATTACCAGACAAGTAGAACTCAGGATGGAGTAGGTAAAGGAAAACTGTATAAGATGCAAATTTTAAAAGGGGAAAAATCATAAAGCTGCAATTGACTGCTTTGGAATAATGAAACCCATCATAAAAGACCCCATGTTGTATGATTGCATTTACAAAAAATGTCCAAATGGGCAAATCTATAGAGACAGAAAGTAAATTAGTGGTGGCCTAGGGTTGGGGAGGTGATAGGAGACAAGGGTTGGTGAATAACTCTAATAGATTATGGGATTTCTTTTTGGGGTACGAAGATGTTCTAAACCTAGATTGCAGTGATGGTTATGGTTCCACAACTCTGAACCATTGCTTTGTACATTTTAATGTTTTAATGGTTAATTTTATGATATATCGAATATATCTCAATAAAGATGTTGAAAAAAATCACATGTAGTTAGTTTTAAAGCATGCTGTATGTCAACAATGGGGATGTTTATTTGAGATGTTGCTGTCACTAATGGAAGCCACATCATTGCAATGGAAACAACTACTTGTAGGTAATCGTATTAGTTGATGATCAAGAAGCAATGTTTTAAGTAATTTACATATTAATATGAAAGGTACTTATAAAGTGGTGTTTGAGTATGTTTTACTGCTTTAGTATTTACTATGCTTTGTTTTTATTTTTAGAAATTGAATAGGGCTTGGTCGTTAAAATGTAATGTATTACCGTTTTCCCATGTAGAATATAGAGAAATAGGCTCCATGATAGCATTTTCTCACAGAATGTCTAATTTTCAGAAATAAATTAATGATATTAAGTGGGGGAGATAACTTCTCGGCATTTCTGTAACTTTTTATCCCATTGCAATTAATTCCGAATATAGCTCTGTTACATATGAGATGTGAGATTTTTGTTAAACTTTATTCTTTGTTATGATGATTCTGAATCAGATAAGCCATTTATACCACAGTTTGTGTGCATGTGTCATGGGGTGGGGTAGGAAGAGAGTTCACTCAAACCCTTTTGTTACTGATAGGAAGAAAAAAGCAAATGTGTCACTAATTTCAATGACATTTTTACATCCAACAAATCAGGGAAATCTAAGTACATGACAGAAATTAGTACCACAGCTTTTTTTCCTTATATGTCCTTTCTTTTTCCTTTCCCTCCTTTTCTCTGCTTCACTTGAACTCAAAGCTACCTTAAAGTCTACATACCACACAAGGTCATCCACTTTACTAAGATGTCAGGGAGGTTTGCTGAAGAGAGCAACTACTTCAGACACATATGTGAACATTCAGATCATAACTACCCTGATTTTAAGTAGGCTTAGACTGTTTCTTGACAATAGTTCCTAAATCTGTAATGCATTTAGAAGAATTAAGCAATCACTGTTGACCACTAATGGTACTGACATTTGTGTTTTTGTGAGTTCTAAAAGATCCATGTGACAATTAAAACTATCTGTTGAGACAACTAAAAGTAAATTGACTGACGTGATCCAATTGTTTTCCTCTTTAGTGGAGAAGTACATATACAGCACAAATATAAGAATAATTGATTTATTGCAAATAATTTTTTAATAGGTAAGCTATATCCAAAACAAATTATCGTGTTGACCTTTTCTGAAAAAGTTCAGTTTGTGGAAATTATGGATGGAGAAATGAGAAACTGTACCTCAGATGTTATCTGGTATTATTAATGAAAGTATACAAAAGAATCTTTTTTCTCAGTTTTTACGTGAGTAGTATTAGTAATCATTTAAGTGGAAACCAATAGTTTTAAAAGATTATGTTATTTTAAGAATAAAATATTTAAAAAGTGACATTGTATTGATGAAAACTTTAAATGATTTTTTTAAGGATAAGAAATTTATTTTAAAGAAATAGTAGCAGAAATCTTCCCAGGTATAGGGAGAGATACAGATCTTCAGATATGGGAGGCCTGAAATATCCTGAAACATATTCAATCCAAAACAGTCCTCTCCAAGACCTATTATAGTCAGATTGGCAAAACTCAAAGACAAAGAGGGAATCTTAAAAGCTGCAAGAGAGAAGTGTCAAGTCATCTATAAGGGAGCCCCTATCAGACTAACATCAGACTTTTCATCAGAAACCCTAAAAGCCAGAAGAAAATGGGATGATATATTAAAAATACTAAAAGACAAAAATCGCCAGCCAAGAATATTTACCTAGCAAGGCTATTCTTCTGAAATGAAGGACAAATAGTGTACTTCCCAGACAAACAAAAACTGCAGGAGTTCACTACCATACAACCAGCCTTACAAGAAATTTTCAAGGGAGTATTGGGTCTGGTGCCTGAAAAACAACCATCACTACCATGAATACTCAAGAAAGAACAAAACCTATCAGTAAAATAAAAATGATAGTAATGAAGAGGAAAAAAGTTTATCTACCATCCCAAGAAACCAACAAGCACAGAAGACAAACAGTAAATCAGAAAGAAAGGAACAAAAGATATTTAAAACATCCAAACAAAAATCAGTAAAATGCCAGGAGTAAATCAACACCTTTCCATAATAACTCAATGTAAAAGGATTAAATTCCCCACTCAAAAGACACATACTGACTGATTGGATTAAAAAGATGGAGCCAGTATGCTGCCTCCAAGAGACTCACCTCACCTGTAAAGACACACATAGACTAAAAGTGAAAGGATGGAAAAAGATAAGAAATTTAAATATGTCATCGAATTAGTGAAATATTAGTTCATGTTTAAATATTAAAAGTATAAATTGCAAAAAGAGTAGTATATATGAAAATATTTAATGTACTTCACTAAATCTGCTTTTCCTCTTGTTTTTCCTGTCTCAGCAAATGGCATCATCATCCACCTGGTTTCTCAAGTCAAAATGGTACCATGCATCTTCGATCTTTTTTTTCACTTCTGTCATCAGCCAGCAAGCCCCATTGGCTCTACCTGTAAAACATTCAAATCTTTTTACTTCACTGCAACTTCATTGCCTTTATTCTAGCCCTACCTATCATCAATTATTTCCTGGGTTACTATAGTAGGCTGTTAACCGGTCACCCTCCTGACAGTCTTGTGGTCCACATTAATTCCACTCTTTTCATGATAAAATCACATATAATATCACTTTCCTATTTAAGTGGCTCCCAATATAATAAAATCTAAACATTTTCTGTGACTTACGATGAGTGGCTTTCTGTCTGCATCCCTAACAGGCTATATGTGCTCCTACCTACTGCCTTTGAAGTAGCTTCCGTTTTTTCCTGAAATGTTCATTACCCCAGATTTTCTCACTGATTTTGCTGATTGATTTTCATCAGAGCACTTTTTTTTTAATTTGGTATTTTCTGGTTTGTAAGTTTGTTATATGTTTTCTCCCACTACAGTAGATGTTTTATGAGACCTTGGATCATGCCTTTCTTAGTAAATGCCTCATCTCCCTTGTCTAGAAAAGTGTGTTATACACAGCAAATCTTCAATTTTATTTATGCAGTGGATGAATTATAAATTTTATTTATAAATGGATGAATTAATAGATGAATGAATCAAAATGATTCTGGGAAGTTAAAAGCTTATTTAGTTCTTAAGATCATGTGTAATTTTAAGGAGCTGCTTTGAGGGGAAATTGGTGTCTGTTAACTTACTACAACACCAAAATTAAGATTTGGGACCTAAGACTAGATAAATGCTTTCATAGTTTTGGACATACTGGAAACATTATCCAAAAAGAAATTAAAATAGAAAAATCATTAACACATCAGGATAAATTACAATAAAAATGAAATAGAAATAAATATTATAGGGGTGAGAAAAATAAAAAGAAACTCTAATATGACAACAAGTAGCAATTAAGAATCCTAAATAGCTGTTTTATAGTTAACTATATGTAGTCTCTGAAGGTTCTCGGAGGCTTCTGACTCATTTGTTTATTTCTACTTTGAAGCTTGTATCATTGGGACTTAAAAAATTGGGTCCTTTCGATGTTGATTTTTTTAAACATTACTTAATAGGATTTATTTTTAAATAGAATTATTAAGATAAAATTCATATATCATACAATTCACCCATTTAAAATGTATGATCTAATGGTTTTTAGTAGGTTCACAGAGCTGTGCAACCATCACCACAATTTTAGAACATTTTTATGTTCCAGTAAAGAAATTCCATAACCATTAGTAGTCATTCCTCATTTCTCTCCCCAACACCATCCTCTCTCCTTGATCTCTGCCCCAGGCAATCACTTGTCTAGTTTCTATTTCTATATATTCACTTATTTGGTTTTTTTTTGTTGTTCCATACAAATTTTAGGAATGCTTTTTCTATTTCTATGAATAATGTCATTGGTATTTTGACAAGTATTGTATTGATCATTTTGGGTAGTATGATCATTTTAACAATATTAATTATTCCAATCCACAAACATGAGCTATCTTTCCATTTATTCGTTTGTTCGATTTTTTCTTTTTTTATATATTTGTAATTTATTTTTTAATTATTACTATCTTTATCATTACACAATGTAATCATTTTTTGTGTGTAATTTAGAGTAATTATGCCCAACATCTTAAATTATGAAACTAAAAACGCTGATAGAAGAAACTTAGTTTATAACATCAGTTATTTTAACTTTATCTTTTAAATGCTTACAATTTGTATAAAACAGAAAATTGTTTAGCTTCTTGCACGTATACACATTAATCGTGAGCTCTTACCTGTCTCAGTGTCCCACAGCTTAAGATACCTGTCATAGGCTGCGCTGAGGAATTGTGTTCCTGCGGTATTGAAGCAGATGTCCCTAACAGCTTTACTGTGACCTAAAGCAGAACCAGTAGAAATGGCAGTGAGATGAAGTATCATATCTTTCATTAAAACAGAAACACCATAAAGACAAACAGCATTAAACAGTGGTTCTCAAGTCAAGGTGCGAGTCAAATCACTAGAATCCCTTATGTGTGGGCTTTGGAATGTGGGTGTCTCCCCCCCCACCTTCAAGAAGCTCCTCAGGTGACTCTGATGCATAACATTTTCGGAAGAACCAAGAGAAAATGTTTAACTTTTTTTTTTTTTTTTTTTTAAGTTTGTTTTATAGTTTTCAACTCCTCCTAAGCCTTTGGGACTGTGAAGGGAGGGGTGCTGTTGGAGAATTTTGAAATACTTAGGGGGGGCCTTCTCCCATTGCTAAATATAGCAATCAGATAAATATAACTAGTACCTGGATTTCCCATAGCCATGCTAATGTCTTTTCCAAGTCCCTCCTCTGCACTTTGGATTCTTCTCTGAAAATGCTCTCTCATTCTCTACCTCATAGCAAGAGTGCAAATTTTCTAAATATTTATGCTCTGCTTCCCTTTTATATATAAACTCTGGCTTTACATTATGTCTTTGCCACCATAACCAAGCATAGGCTGTTACAAGTAGCCAAGCAGCTATCTGAATGCTTTGCTGCTTAGAAATTTCTTCTGCCAAATATTCTGGTTCACAACTCTTAAGTTCCACCTTCCACAAAGTCCTAGGGCTTGGACACAATGCAGACAAGTTCCTTGCTATGGTGTAGTAAAGATGATCTCTTGTCCAACTATCAATAAGTTCCTTCTCATTTACATTTGAGATCTTCTCAGAATGGCTTTTACTGTCCATTTTTCTATCAGCATTCTGCTCGTGATGATTTAACCAATCTCTACAAAGTTCCAAACTTTCCCTTGTCTTTTTTTCTTCTTCTGAGTCCTCCAAACTCCTCCAGCCTCGCCCATTACCAAGTTCCAAAGCTGCTTTTGCACTTTCACTTATCTTTAGCAACACCCCACTGCTCTGATTAGCACTTCCACTAATATGTTGAATAAAAGTGGTGACAGTGGCCATTCTTGTCTTGTTACTGATCTTAGAGGAAAAGCTTTAAACTTTTCCCCATTTGGTATGATGTTAATTGTGGGTTTGTTATATGTGTGTGGAGGTACATTCCTTCTAGACCTATTTGTTGAGAATTTTTTATCATGAAATAATACTGAATTTTATCAAATGCTGTTTCTGCATTTATTGAAATAATTATATGGTTTTTATTCTTTATTGTGTTAATAGGATGTATCATGTTTATTGATTTACTTATGTTAAACCATATTTGTATCTCTGGAATGAATCCTACTTAATCATGATGAATAATTTTTAATGTGTTGTTGAATTTGATTTGCCAGTATTTTGAGAATTTTTGTATCTATTTTGCTCAAGGATATTTGCCTGGAGTTTTCTTTTTTTGTTGTGTCCTTGTCCGGATTGGGTATCAGGGTAATGCTGGCATCATAGAATGAGTTTGGAAGAATTCCACCTTCTCTCATTTTTCAGACTAATTTGAGAACTAATTGATATTAGGTCCTGGGATTTTTTGATTGGAGACTTTTATTACTGATTTAAGCTCTTTACTCATTGTTGGACTGTTCAAGTTTTCTTTCTTTTTTTTTTTTTT
>NW_007736426.1:4004-27211 GCF_000696425.1 Galeopterus variegatus | reverse complement strand
GAAAGAAAAAAAGTGGTTCTCACAGAATTAGAGAGTACAACAATGGTTACAGAGGGGGAAGGGAAGAGGAAAAGTGGTAGACTAATGGGTACAAAACTATGTTATCTAACCTAAGTGAATCATTGTGCAGTATGTGCATGTATTGAAACAGCACACTCTACCCCACAAGTATGTACAAGTAAATGTTTAAATATTTTGAATTTAAAAAAAAAAGCAACAGAATGGTAGAACCAAAGCATTGTTTCAGGGGACATTGGATTACCAAAATCTATGTAGTCAGGGTGGTCCAGGTGGAATGCACAGATTTGGCCCCAATATACCAGGTAGAGAAGTTAGATCTTAGGATCATGGTGTTGGAGGAAAAAAGACTGAAGTGTCACAATCCTTAGGCAATTACAGAAACGATGAACTTGGGTAAAGGGAAATAATATCATTATCAAGAGAGTGATCCATATTAATTTAGGAATTTATAGAAAGTTTGAATTTAATACTGAGCCAACACTTGTCCAGATTGTCAATTGTTATTTTTTCACTGTTTATAGCCAGACACAGAATTGGTTTAAATATTTTTTTTCTATCTAAAATTACCAGACAAGTAGAACTCAGGATGGAGTAGGTAAAGGAAAACTGTATAAGATGCAAATTTTAAAAGGGGAAAAATCATAAAGCTGCAATTGACTGCTTTGGAATAATGAAACCCATCATAAAAGACCCCATGTTGTATGATTGCATTTACAAAAAATGTCCAAATGGGCAAATCTATAGAGACAGAAAGTAAATTAGTGGTGGCCTAGGGTTGGGGAGGTGATAGGAGACAAGGGTTGGTGAATAACTCTAATAGATTATGGGATTTCTTTTTGGGGTACGAAGATGTTCTAAACCTAGATTGCAGTGATGGTTATGGTTCCACAACTCTGAACCATTGCTTTGTACATTTTAATGTTTTAATGGTTAATTTTATGATATATCGAATATATCTCAATAAAGATGTTGAAAAAAATCACATGTAGTTAGTTTTAAAGCATGCTGTATGTCAACAATGGGGATGTTTATTTGAGATGTTGCTGTCACTAATGGAAGCCACATCATTGCAATGGAAACAACTACTTGTAGGTAATCGTATTAGTTGATGATCAAGAAGCAATGTTTTAAGTAATTTACATATTAATATGAAAGGTACTTATAAAGTGGTGTTTGAGTATGTTTTACTGCTTTAGTATTTACTATGCTTTGTTTTTATTTTTAGAAATTGAATAGGGCTTGGTCGTTAAAATGTAATGTATTACCGTTTTCCCATGTAGAATATAGAGAAATAGGCTCCATGATAGCATTTTCTCACAGAATGTCTAATTTTCAGAAATAAATTAATGATATTAAGTGGGGGAGATAACTTCTCGGCATTTCTGTAACTTTTTATCCTATTGCAATTAATTCCGAATATAGCTCTGTTACATATGAGATGTGAGATTTTTGTTAAACTTTATTCTTTGTTATGATGATTCTGAATCAGATAAGCCATTTATACCACAGTTTGTGTGCATGTGTCATGGGGTGGGGTAGGAAGAGAGTTCACTCAAACCCTTTTGTTACTGATAGGAAGAAAAAAGCAAATGTGTCACTAATTTCAATGACATTTTTACATCCAACAAATCAGGGAAATCTAAGTACATGACAGAAATTAGTACCACAGCTTTTTTTCCTTATATGTCCTTTCTTTTTCCTTTCCCTCCTTTTCTCTGCTTCACTTGAACTCAAAGCTACCTTAAAGTCTACATACCACACAAGGTCATCCACTTTACTAAGATGTCAGGGAGGTTTGCTGAAGAGAGCAACTACTTCAGACACATATGTGAACATTCAGATCATAACTACCCTGATTTTAAGTAGGCTTAGACTGTTTCTTGACAATAGTTCCTAAATCTGTAATGCATTTAGAAGAATTAAGCAATCACTGTTGACCACTAATGGTACTGACATTTGTGTTTTTGTGAGTTCTAAAAGATCCATGTGACAATTAAAACTATCTGTTGAGACAACTAAAAGTAAATTGACTGACGTGATCCAATTGTTTTCCTCTTTAGTGGAGAAGTACATATACAGCACAAATATAAGAATAATTGATTTATTGCAAATAATTTTTTAATAGGTAAGCTATATCCAAAACAAATTATCGTGTTGACCTTTTCTGAAAAAGTTCAGTTTGTGGAAATTATGGATGGAGAAATGAGAAACTGTACCTCAGATGTTATCTGGTATTATTAATGAAAGTATACAAAAGAATCTTTTTTCTCAGTTTTTACGTGAGTAGTATTAGTAATCATTTAAGTGGAAACCAATAGTTTTAAAAGATTATGTTATTTTAAGAATAAAATATTTAAAAAGTGACATTGTATTGATGAAAACTTTAAATGATTTTTTTAAGGATAAGAAATTTATTTTAAAGAAATAGTAGCAGAAATCTTCCCAGGTATAGGGAGAGATACAGATCTTCAGATATGGGAGGCCTGAAATATCCTGAAACATATTCAATCCAAAACAGTCCTCTCCAAGACCTATTATAGTCAGATTGGCAAAACTCAAAGACAAAGAGGGAATCTTAAAAGCTGCAAGAGAGAAGTGTCAAGTCATCTATAAGGGAGCCCCTATCAGACTAACATCAGACTTTTCATCAGAAACCCTAAAAGCCAGAAGAAAATGGGATGATATATTAAAAATACTAAAAGACAAAAATCGCCAGCCAAGAATATTTACCTAGCAAGGCTATTCTTCTGAAATGAAGGACAAATAGTGTACTTCCCAGACAAACAAAAACTGCAGGAGTTCACTACCATACAACCAGCCTTACAAGAAATTTTCAAGGGAGTATTGGGTCTGGTGCCTGAAAAACAACCATCACTACCATGAATACTCAAGAAAGAACAAAACCTATCAGTAAAATAAAAATGATAGTAATGAAGAGGAAAAAAGTTTATCTACCATCCCAAGAAACCAACAAGCACAGAAGACGAACAGTAAATCAGAAAGAAAGGAACAAAAGATATTTAAAACATCCAAACAAAAATCAGTAAAATGCCAGGAGTAAATCAACACCTTTCCATAATAACTCAATGTAAAAGGATTAAATTCCCCACTCAAAAGACACATACTGACTGATTGGATTAAAAAGATGGAGCCAGTATGCTGCCTCCAAGAGACTCACCTCACCTGTAAAGACACACATAGACTAAAAGTGAAAGGATGGAAAAAGATAAGAAATTTAAATATGTCATCGAATTAGTGAAATATTAGTTCATGTTTAAATATTAAAAGTATAAATTGCAAAAAGAGTAGTATATATGAAAATATTTAATGTACTTCACTAAATCTGCTTTTCCTTTTGTTTTTCCTGTCTCAGCAAATGGCATCATCATCCACCTGGTTTCTCAAGTCAAAATGGTACCATGCATCTTCGATCTTTTTTTTCACTTCTGTCATCAGCCAGCAAGCCCCATTGGCTCTACCTGTAAAACATTCAAATCTTTTTACTTCACTGCAACTTCATTGCCTTTATTCTAGCCCTACCTATCATCAATTATTTCCTGGGTTACTATAGTAGGCTGTTAACCGGTCACCCTCCTGACAGTCTTGTGGTCCACATTAATTCCACTCTTTTCATGATAAAATCACATATAATATCACTTTCCTATTTAAGTGGCTCCCAATATAATAAAATCTAAACATTTTCTGTGACTTACGATGAGTGGCTTTCTGTCTGCATCCCTAACAGGCTATATGTGCTCCTACCTACTGCCTTTGAAGTAGCTTCCGTTTTTTCCTGAAATGTTCATTACCCCAGATTTTCTCACTGATTTTGCTGATTGATTTTCATCAGAGCACTTTTTTTTTAATTTGGTATTTTCTGGTTTGTAAGTTTGTTATATGTTTTCTCCCACTACAGTAGATGTTTTATGAGACCTTGGATCATGCCTTTCTTAGTAAATGCCTCATCTCCCTTGTCTAGAAAAGTGTGTTATACACAGCAAATCTTCAATTTTATTTATGCAGTGGATGAATTATAAATTTTATTTATAAATGGATGAATTAATAGATGAATGAATCAAAATGATTCTGGGAAGTTAAAAGCTTATTTAGTTCTTAAGATCATGTGTAATTTTAAGGAGCTGCTTTGAGGGGAAATTGGTGTCTGTTAACTTACTACAACACCAAAATTAAGATTTGGGACCTAAGACTAGATAAATGCTTTCATAGTTTTGGACATACTGGAAACATTATCCAAAAAGAAATTAAAATAGAAAAATCATTAACACATCAGGATAAATTACAATAAAAATGAAATAGAAATAAATATTATAGGGGTGAGAAAAATAAAAAGAAACTCTAATATGACAACAAGTAGCAATTAAGAATCCTAAATAGCTGTTTTATAGTTAACTATATGTAGTCTCTGAAGGTTCTCGGAGGCTTCTGACTCATTTGTTTATTTCTACTTTGAAGCTTGTATCATTGGGACTTAAAAAATTGGGTCCTTTCGATGTTGATTTTTTTAAACATTACTTAATAGGATTTATTTTTAAATAGAATTATTAAGATAAAATTCATATATCATACAATTCACCCATTTAAAATGTATGATCTAATGGTTTTTAGTAGGTTCACAGAGCTGTGCAACCATCACCACAATTTTAGAACATTTTTATGTTCCAGTAAAGAAATTCCATAACCATTAGTAGTCATTCCTCATTTCTCTCCCCAACACCATCCTCTCTCCTTGATCTCTGCCCCAGGCAATCACTTGTCTAGTTTCTATTTCTATATATTCACTTATTTGGTTTTTTTTTGTTGTTCCATACAAATTTTAGGAATGCTTTTTCTATTTCTATGAATAATGTCATTGGTATTTTGACAAGTATTGTATTGATCATTTTGGGTAGTATGATCATTTTAACAATATTAATTATTCCAATCCACAAACATGAGCTATCTTTCCATTTATTCGTTTGTTCGATTTTTTCTTTTTTTATATATTTGTAATTTATTTTTTAATTATTACTATCTTTATCATTACACAATGTAATCATTTTTTGTGTGTAATTTAGAGTAATTATGCCCAACATCTTAAATTATGAAACTAAAAACGCTGATAGAAGAAACTTAGTTTATAACATCAGTTATTTTAACTTTATCTTTTAAATGCTTACAATTTGTATAAAACAGAAAATTGTTTAGCTTCTTGCACATATACACATTAATCCATTTTCTAGTGCAGCTTAATCTCTCTGGTCGTAATCTTATTCCTTTTTTTTTTTTTTTTTTAAGTTTGTTTTATAGTTTTCAACTCCTCCTAAGCCTTTGGGACTGTGAAGGGAGGGGTGCTGTTGGAGAATTTTGAAATACTTAGGGGGGGCCTTCTCCCATTGCTAAATATAGCAATCAGATAAATATAACTAGCACCTGGATTTCCCATAGCCATGCTAATGTCTTTTCCAAGTCCCTCCTCTGCACTTTGGATTCTTCTCTGAAAATGCTCTCTCATTCTCTACCTCATAGCAAGAGTGCAAATTTTCTAAATATTTATGCTCTGCTTCCCTTTTATATATAAACTCTGGCTTTACATTATGTCTTTGCCACCATAACCAAGCATAGGCTGTTACAAGTAGCCAAGCAGCTATCTGAATGCTTTGCTGCTTAGAAATTTCTTCTGCCAAATATTCTGGTTCACAACTCTTAAGTTCCACCTTCCACAAAGTCCTAGGGCTTGGACACAATGCAGACAAGTTCCTTGCTATGGTGTAGTAAAGATGATCTCTTGTCCAACTATCAATAAGTTCCTTCTCATTTACATTTGAGATCTTCTCAGAATGGCTTTTACTGTCCATTTTTCTATCAGCATTCTGCTCGTGATGATTTAACCAATCTCTACAAAGTTCCAAACTTTCCCTTGTCTTTTTTTCTTCTTCTGAGTCCTCCAAACTCCTCCAGCCTCGCCCATTACCAAGTTCCAAAGCTGCTTTTGCACTTTCACTTATCTTTAGCAACACCCCACTGCTCTGATTAGCACTTCCACTAATATGTTGAATAAAAGTGGTGACAGTGGCCATTCTTGTCTTGTTACTGATCTTAGAGGAAAAGCTTTAAACTTTTCCCCATTTGGTATGATGTTAATTGTGGGTTTGTTATATGTGTGTGGAGGTACATTCCTTCTAGACCTATTTGTTGAGAATTTTTTATCATGAAATAATACTGAATTTTATCAAATGCTGTTTCTGCATTTATTGAAATAATTATATGGTTTTTATTCTTTATTGTGTTAATAGGATGTATCATGTTTATTGATTTACTTATGTTAAACCATATTTGTATCTCTGGAATGAATCCTACTTAATCATGATGAATAATTTTTAATGTGTTGTTGAATTTGATTTGCCAGTATTTTGAGAATTTTTGTATCTATTTTGCTCAAGGATATTTGCCTGGAGTTTTCTTTTTTTGTTGTGTCCTTGTCCGGATTGGGTATCAGGGTAATGCTGGCATCATAGAATGAGTTTGGAAGAATTCCACCTTCTCTCATTTTTCAGACTAATTTGAGAACTAATTGATATTAGGTCCTGGGATTTTTTGATTGGAGACTTTTATTACTGATTTAAGCTCTTTACTCATTGTTGGACTGTTCAAGTTTTCTTTCTTTTTTTTTTTTTTCCTTTTTGTCTTTTTTACTGACTGGTAATGGGATCACAACCCTCGGTGTTGCGCCCGCACCACGCTCAGCCAGTGAGCGGGAACCGGTCTCCACACGAGATCCGAACCCTCAGTGGGAGTGCCGCCGTGCTCCCAAGCGGCGCACTCTCCAGTGCGCCACAGGGCCAGCCCTGGGTTTTCTTTCTTCATAATTCAATCTTTGTAGGTTTTATGTGTTCAGGAATTTATCTTTTTGTTCTAGTTTTCCAATTTGTTGGCATGTAATTATTCATAATACTCTCCTATGATGCTTTGTGTTTCTGTGGTATCAGTTCTAATGTGTACTTTTCATCTGTAGTTGTATTTATTTTAGCTCTGTCTCTTTTCTCTTAATTAGTCCAGCTAAAGGTTTGTCAATTTTGTTTCCCTTACAAAAAACAAACTATTTGTTTTGTTGGTCTGTTGTGTTGTTTTTTAAGTCTTAATTTTGTTTATTTCTGCTCTTACCTTTATTATTTCTTTTTACCTACTAGTTTTGAGTTTAGTTTGTTTTTGTTTTTCTATTTCCTTGAGGTTCAACATTAGGCTGTTTGTTTGAGATTGTTCTTTTTTTTATATAGGCATTTATTGCTATAAACTTCCCTTTTTGAATGGTTTTTCTATATTCCACAGGTTTTTGGCATATTGTGTTTCTAGTTTTATTTGTTCCAAGAAATTCTTTAATTTCCCTTTTAATTTCTTCATTGATCCATTGGTTGTTCAGAAGCATGTTGTTAAACTTCTGTGTATTTGTAGTTTCTGAGCTCCCTCCTAGTACTGATTTCCAGTTTTATATCAATTATGGTTAGAAAAAGATGCTTGATATGATTTCAGTCTTTACAAGTTTGTTAAGACTTGTTTTGTGGCCTAACATATGATCTATCCTGGAGATTGCTTCATGTGCAGTTGAGAAGAATATGTATTCTGCAGAAGTTGGATGGAATGTTCTGTAAATGTCTGTTAGTTACATTTGGTCTAGAGTAAAGTTTAAATCTAAATCTTTGTTGATTTTTTTTTTTGCTTGGATAATCTATCTATTGCTGAAAGTGGGATGTTGAAGTCCCTTACTATTATAGTATTACAGTCTATCTTTCCCTGTAGATCTATAATATTTGCTTTATACATATATATTTAGGTGCTCCAATGTTGGGTGCATGTATATTTACATTTGTTATATCATCTTGCTGAATTGACCCATTAACTGTTCAGCCCACATATATATAATGACCTAATTTGTCTCTTTTTACAGTTTTTGACTTAGTCTATTTTATCCGACTTAGGTATAGCTATTTCTGCTCTCTTTTGGTTTTCATTTGCATGGCATATCTTTTTTCATCTCTTTACATTCAGTCTGTGTGCATCCTTACAGGTAAAGTGAGTCTCTTGTAGGTAACATATTTTTGGGTCTTGTTTCTTTATTCAATCAGACATTCTATGTTTTTGAATTGGTGTATTAATTCATTTATATTCAAGGTGATTTTTGAAAGGTAAGAATTTACTTTTGCCATTTTGCTATGTTTTAGTTATTTTGTGGATTCTTTCTCTCTTTTTTCCTCTCTTACTATCTTCTTTTGTAGTTAAGTGGCTTTCTCTAGTTGAATGTCTTGAATCCTTGCTATTCATTTTTAGAATATTTATTATAGGTTTTTGCTTTCTGGATATCATGAGGCTTATAAACAACATGTTGTAACAGATTATTTTAAAGTGATAACATTACTGTGATGTCTAAAAAGTTTAATATATATATATATACTTTAACTCTTCTTCCCACCCCTCACATTTTGAATTTTTGATGTCACAGTTTACAACTTTTTATGTTGCATATCCTATAACAAATTGTTGTAGTTATTATGTTTTAAGTATTTTTGTCTTTAATCTTCATGCTAAAGATATAAGTGGTTTAGATAGCATGATTACAGTAACGGTGTTCTGAATGTGACTGTTTATTTACTTTTGCCAGTGAGTTTTATGTCTTCAGATGTTTTCTTGTTACTCATCAGCATTCTTTTCTTTCAGTTTGGAGAACTACCTTTAGCATTTCTTATAAAACAGGTCTGGTGGTGATGAACCACCTTACCTTTTGTTTGTCTGAGAAAGTCTTTATCTCTCTTTTCATTTCTGAAGGATAGCTTTGCTACATACAGTATTCAAGGTTGGCAGGTTTTTGTTGCTGATTATTTTTTCCAGCACTTTAAATATATCATCCCTTCATGTGAGGTTTTATGATCTGTAAGGATTCTGCTGAGAAGTCTATAGCTAGGTGTATTGGAACCCCCTTATACTTTATTTGCTCCTTTCCTTTTCTGCTTTCAGGATTCGCTTCTTGTCTTTTACCTTTGTTTGATTGTAATATGTCTTGGAGAAGTCTCATTTAGATTAAATCTGATTGGTAAACTTTGACCTTCATGTACCTGGATATTTATATCTTTTTTCAGGTTTTGGAAATTTCTGCTTTTCTTTAAATTAGCCTCCTACCTCTTTGTCTTTCTCTACTTGTACTTGAAGACTGATAATAAAAATAAGTGCTCTTTTGATATTTTCCTGTCAATGGTGTAGGCTTTCTTTGTTCCTTTTCATTTTTTTTGTTTTTTGTCCTCTGACTGTATATTTTCAAATAGCTTATCTTTGGGTTCACTTATTTTTCTTTTATTTGATTAACTCTGCTATTGATGCTCTCTATTGCATTTTTCATTTCATTCTTTGCATTTTTCTGCTCAAGGATTTCTGTTTTATTTTTATTTTTTTCTTATTTCAATTTCTTTGTGAAATTTCTCAGATAAATTTCTTTTTTTTTTTTCTTTTTTCCTTTTTTGTCTTTTTTCGTGACCGGCAATGAATCGCAACCCTCAGTGTCGTGCCCCCGTACCGGACCGGGACCGGCAACAGGATCGCAACCCTCGGTGTTGCTCCTGCCCCTCGCTCAGCCATTGGGCCGCCGGTCTGTATGTGGGATCCGAACCCTCGGCGGGAGCGCTGCTGCGCTTCCCAAGCGGCGCACTGTAGCAGTGCGCCACTGGGCCGGCCCTCAGATAAATTTCTGAATTGTTTTTCTTTGTGTTCTTGAAGCTGATTGAGAATCCTTAAAACATCTATTTTGAGTTATTCTTCAGGAATATTACACATCTTTTTCTCTTTAGAGTCAGTAACTGGCATCTTATTTTTTCTGCTTAGTGATGTCATGTTTCTCTGACTTTTCTTAATCCTGATGATAGAGTTTGGATATGTTGTCCCCACCAAAACTCATGTGGAAACCTGATCCCCAATGTGGCAGTGTTGGGAGCTGTTTGAGTCATCAGGGAGGGTCCCTCATGAATGGATTAATGCTCCTCCTGGGGGGTGGGGGTAGTGAGTGAGTTCCCACTCTAGTAGATCGTGTGAGAGCTGGTTGTTTAAAAGACTCTGGCATCTCCCCTCTCTGTCTCTCTCTCTTGCCTTCCTCCTGCTATGTGATCTGCTTTTACCCATTGGCTGCCTGCCACTTTTTGCCATGAGTAGAAGCAGCCTGAGGACCACACCAGATGCAGCTGTCCCAGAATCATGAGCCAAATAAACCTCTGTTCTTTATAAATTACCCAGTCTCAGGTATTCTGTCATAGCAACACAATACAGACTAAGACAACTGGTGGTCATGCATTGATGTTTGTGTATTAAATATGTAGGTATTTGTTCCAGTCTTTAAAGTCTGGCTTTGTCTGTAATCACCCTTGTACAGTAAGTCTGTCCAGAAATTTTTTTAGTAGACTGTCTGATTTGTCTCTAAGCCCAGGTCTGCTGCTTTGTGCATTAGCTGCTCTGTACCTGACTCCCATTTGTTGTTTCTTTCTTTTTTGTTTTTACATGTTTCAGATATTTTTATAGCCCTATACTTCCTCTTTCCTAAACAACCAGTCATTTTGCCCTATGACTAAAATTCTGTACATAAGATGTTTTTTTGCATAAAAGCATTTCTTTTCTTTTTAAACTTCTTAATTACAACTACATCTCTATATCCATAGCCTTCTTCACATCTCTTCTTCTACATACTGATTCCTTTCTCATCAAAAATACTAAATTAGCCTCATTTAGCTAAAAATTTCATAATCAGAGTCAGGCACAGAAAGAGAAATATCACATGTTCTCATTTATTTGTGGGAGCTAAAAATAAATAAATAAATACACAAATAAACTGGGGGGGGGAGAGAAGAAGACACAACAATTACAATTCCTTGAAGTTGATATGACAAGTGAACAGATATGAGGTTGTTGGGAGGGAGTGGGGAGAGGGAGGAGGGAGGGGGATTTTAGTAAAGGGCCACGATAATCAACCACGTTGTATATTGACAAAATAAAATAAATTTTTTTAAAAAAACCTTGAATAATATTTTGTTAAACAAAAAATACCTGGAAAGAACAGGGTACAGAACACCAGCTAAAACCATTTGTTGTTCCTAATGGACACCTGGTTTGCTAGCTATGCTGGAACTTTCAATGTCTCACATGGGAAAATACCAGTCAGAATCTCCTGAGAAATTTATTGGACTAGTGGGGAAGCCAAATGCCCACCTCCCACTCATTTTTTCCACTGTAGAAACCATGCATCCAGGGAACTTCTCCAAGTGTGGTGCTGTGTGGGCATTGGCAAGGGGTGTCATGGTCACACAGCTTTCCTTAGCATCTGATCATGATTTTTCTTGGCATTGTGGTCCAAGTGGACATCACCACAGCTTTATTTCTTTTCTTTTTTTAAATTAGCAGCTGGCCCATATGGGGATCTGAACCCTTGGCCTTGGTGTTACCAGCACCACACTCTCCCAGGTTAGCTAACTGTCCAGCCCACAGCTTTTTTTCTTAGTTTTAGGACATTTAGAATGGTAAATGTGTCACTTGAGAGTTATTTGATGAAATTCTGTGGAGGAGAGAGAAGCCAAAAAACTTCTACTCTGCCATTTTGCTGGCGTCACTCTCTAAAGAGACTTATTTATAAATACATAGGATATAACTGTTCTAGCTACTCCAATTAATGAGACTGAAGCTTTGCAATATCTTTTGGTTTCTGCATATATTAACTAAAGAAAAAACCACAAAAGAAAGTTTGGATGAAATTAGGGACTGAGGAAACAGCTCTCTCCCTATTGTTTGTATTTTAGACACTTGTCAAATTCAAGGGGTAGGGTACATTTTGTTGGCTAAGCCTAAGTTTGTACTTTTAAAATAAGTGCTGAGTTAGAGATTTCTAAGACACTGAAACAGAGACCTATCAAAGGTTATTTTAATGACTTTTTATTGCCAACAAAACAGTAATAAACAATATTTTTCATTTTGTATTTATATGTACTATTTTTCATGCTCCAATTAAGAAAATAAAAAGAAAAAGAAAAGAAAAACAAATGGAACAGCCTCTGGGCATATTTGAACTTTGCATCTTTTTTTTTGGAAAAAGAGCATGTGTTAGATATAAAAAGTTTTTGGCAGTACAGTTTCTCTTTCCAAGCGTGGAGTACTTTAGGTCCTTTTATAACAAAGTTGGCAAAGAACTCATTGGCAGGAATAAAATTCAGTCATGGCTCCATTATTTTACTTGAAGAAAGTTTAATAAGCAGATCCCCTTCTATTTTTTGGTAGCAACACTAGAAAACAATTTAGCATAAATTTTGCATATTGTCATTTTATTGGCTCAATAGTTAAAATTTCTTAAACATCTTTTTATAGCCAGAAGGCACAATAATCATTAATTTATGGTGAGTGTTAGAGGGCTTCTAGTCCATTAAGAATTCAAGCAACTTTTTCTGAGAACATGTATATGTGTTCCCAATGTCTCTTCGTGATTCTGATATCCTTCTCTGATCTTTTAGCCTAAATGTGCAGCTAGAATTTAACAACTTTTTTTTTCATACAATGTTATGACTAGTCTTTAAATAAATGGCTAAGTAATTATTTCTAATTCTGTAATTTAGGTACCAATTCTATTTTTTTTCTAAAAATAAAAAAAAAATTACTATAAAAAGAAGAGTGTTAAACAGAATTATATACACCATTCTCTCATATTACTCAGTAAGTTAGATAAAATACAAATTCTAATGTTTGCAAAATAAGCCTCATTATATTTACAGCCATTTTACTACAGTAAGCTTGGGTCAGAGACGCAGTAACAAAACTACCTCATACCACTTTTTCCCTTTTCACTTTGCACCATTACATGACAGTTTATTTGTATTATCTTATTTCAATGTCCTTCACATCTATAGGTGATGCCACTTGTACATATAAACAGGTGATCTTCAGCCCTTTTCACTTGGATTACATTTATTATCAATTCCCTAATTAAAAAAAAAATAAGTAACAGTTTTGGACCTATTGTTGTTGAGAAGTTTTTAGTGGATATTGAGCCACTCCAAATCACACAGAAGCTGCTTATAGATCAGATTGTCAGTCTACCTTGCAAATTTAAACTTGGGTATACATGTCTCTCATGATTATTATTTTTGACTTGTATATGTCAAGAGTCATGGAAAATGCCATCAATACAAAGCTGTTACACCTGTAGACCTAGCACTTGTTTGTATTAAAAGTTCACTTTGCAGCCTCCTGTACTAATATAGTCATTGTTTCAGCCCTTAAAGCTCTCAGCAGAATCTAACAAAGACCCTTGATGCCATTTGACAGGATTAAGACATAGGCAAGACAAATCAAAAAGGCCATAGGAAAAATAGATAGATAAAAATTGTCAGAAGAAGAGAATAGGAAAAGTAAAAGCAAAAGCAAATAAATCAAATGAGGAAGGAAGTACTTATCAGATATTTTATGTTTATCCTTCTTCTGCAACATTACCGAAGTTATTAAACAGCTCTAGGAGTTTTTTGATAGAGTTTTTAGGTTTTTCTATATATAGTATCATGTTATCTGGAAATAGAGAAAGTTTGACTTCATCTTTTCCAATCTGGATTCCCTTTATTTCTTTTTCTTGCCTGATTGCTCTAGCTAGTACCTCCAGTACTATGTTAAATAGAAGTGGTGAGAGTGGGCATCCTTGTCTTGTTCCAGTTCTTAAAGGAAAGGCCTTCAGTTTTTTCCCATTCAGAATGATATTGGCAGCGGTCTTATTATAAATGGTTTTTATTGTGTTGGGATACTTCCTTCTATACCTAATTTGTTGAGAGTCTTTATCATGAAGGGATGTGGCATTTTGTCAAATGCTTTTTCAGCATCTATTGAGATAATCATATGGTCTTTGCCCTTGAGTTTGTTGATGTGTTGTATCACATTTATTAACTTTCATTTGTTGAGCCATCCTTGCATCCCTTGGATGAATCCCACCACTTACAATTGTCATAAAAAAAAAAAAATAATACCTAGGGATCACTTTAACCAAAGAGGTGAAAGACCTCTACAATGAGAACTACAAACCACTTCTGAAAGAAATTAAAGAATGCACAAAAAGATGGGAAGATATTCCATGCTCCTGGATTGGAAGAATTTTAACATTGTGAAAATGTCAATACTACCCAAATTGATCTACAGATTCAATGCAATCCCCATCAAAATACCAATGACATTCTTCACAGAAATGGAAAAAAAAAAAAGTCTTACCTTTCATATGAAACAACAAAAGACCCTGAGTAGCCAAAGCAATCCTGAGCAATAAATAAATAAACAAACAAACAAATAAATAAATAAATAAATAAAGCCGGAGGCATAACACTTCCTGAACTCAAATTATACTATAAAGCTATTGTAACCAAAACAGCATGGTACTGGTATAAAAATAGACATTCATACCAGTGCAGTAGAATTGAGAACCCAGAAATCACCCATCAGGCTTACAGCCATTTGATATTGGACAAAGGCAATGAAAATCTACATTGGGGAAAAGACTGCCTCTTCAACAAGTGGTACTGGGAAAACTGGATATCCATATGCAGAAGAATGAAACTAGCTATGTATCTCTCACCACACCCTAAAAACAACTCAAAATGGATTAAAGACTTAAGTATAAGACCTGAAACTGTAAAATTACTAAGGGAAAATATAGGTGAAATACTTCAACAACCAGCTCTGGGCACAGGCTTTATGAATATGAGCCTGAAAGCACAAGCAGCAAAAGAAAAAGTAAACAAATGTGACTATATATCAAACTAAAATCTTCTGCACAGCAAAGGAAACAATCAACAGAGTGAAATGACAACCTGCAGAATGGGTGAAAATTTTTGCCAACTTTGCATCTGACAAGGGATTAATATCCATAATATACAAGGAACTCAATCAATTATACAATAAAAAAACCAAATAACCCAATTAAAACATGGGCAAAGGAGCTGAATGGACATTTTTCAAAGGAAGACATACAAATGGCCAGCAAGTACATGAAAAAATGCTCAACATCACTAGACATCAGGTAGATGCAAATTAAAACTACATTGAGATACCATCTGCCCCAGCTAGACCGGCTATAATCAAAAAGACAGTGAATAACAAATGCTGGCAAGGGTGTGGAGGAAAGGGAATAGTCCTACACTGTTGGTGGTACTGTAAATTAGTACAGCCACTATGGGAAACAGTATGGAGGTTTCTCAAACAACTACAGATAGATCTTCCATATGATTCAGCAATCCCACTTCTGGGTATGTACCCAGAGGAATGGAAATCATCATGTCAAAGTGACACCTGCACTCCCATGTTCATTGCAGCTGTGTTTACAATAGCCAAGACATGGAACCAACCTAAATGTCCATTGATGAATAAAGAAACTGTGGTATATACACATATATACCATGGAATACTACTCTACCATAAAAAAGAATAAAATACTCGCATTTGCAATAACATGGATGAGCTTGGAGAAACTTATGTTGAGTGAAATAAGCAAAGCACAGAGGGATAAATATGGTATGTACTCACTCATATGTGGGAGCTAAGAGAGAAAAAAGGAAGAAAAGAAAGACCAAAGTAGTGCATTGGTCTTTCAGAGGAAGAGAACATTCCTTGGGCTACAAAGTGGAGTTGGGCAGAAAGGAGGAGGGGGAGGGAGGTTGGGGATAATTGGGTGGAGGACACAGGTACAAGTGCAATTTGTGGTAATGGGTATACTGCCAGTATGAATCTGGCCCTCACATCTTGGGCACAAGGGATAACAATCAGCTTTGTATCTCACGAATATATTTATAAATCATGTATTTGATAAGCGCTTAATATCCAAAGTATATATGGCATTCATACAATTCAATATCAAAAAACCAAATAACCCAATTAACAAATGAGCAGAGGACCTAAATAGACATGTTTTCAAAGAAGGTATATGAATGGCCAAGAGGTATATAAAATGATGCTAAACATCAATCCTTGCCAGAGAGATGCAAATCAAAACTTCAATGTGCTATCACCTCACACCTATTAGAATGGTTCTTATCAAAAGGATAAGAGATAACAAGTGTTAGTGAGGGTTTGCTGAAAAGGGAAACCTTGTACACTGCTGTTGGGAATGTAAATTGGTACAGTTATTATGGAAAACAATATGAAATTTCCTTAAAAAATTAAAAATATATGAGGGTACTTCACAAAGTTCATGGAAAGATAGAATTAAAAAATAATAAGCATATTTCCATGAACTTTTTGAAGTACCCTCATATATACAATAAAAATAATAAATAAAATTATAGCTTTGAGTATATTTATATTCAATAAATAGTTGAATTTTTAAACTGAATACCGAAAAATGCAGAACACTGTGCTAGCTGTACTAGAGGATAAAAAGATATATGAGGGTACTTTAAAAAGTTCATGGAAAAATAGGATTAAGAGATAATGTAAATCTTTCCATGTACTGTTTGAAGTGCCCTCATATAAAACATACCCTATCTCCATAAACTGAAATTTATCCAGGGAGTTAAAACAAGCAGCCACAGTACAACAGAATTCTCTACAAACTATGAGTGGGTTTTATCCTCCTGCTATAAGACAATGCTTTCAAACTCTCTCAGTAATGGCACAAATCAATAGTAATCATATTTGCAAATAATTCTGAGTTAAAATGGGAGGGAGTTTGTAATTTGTAGAAAAAAATATATATCAGGGGTCTTCAAAAAGTAAATTCATGGAAAGATTAGTATTCTTTTAATTCTATTTTTCCATGAACTTTTTGGTGTACCCTTATATACTTGTATTTAACTTATATTACATAATTAAAGCAATAAAAATAGAACATAAATTATTAGTACTATATCAAAAATAGCACTTATATAAAATTTCTAAATTAAGTCTTTATAACCATTTCATTACGAACCTGAGCTTGATTTCCATGAATATAAAAGTTTTATATCAGGCACGAGGATTTTAAAGTATATCCACAAATCCTTTGACACTCTTCCCTTCAAGAGATGGATTCCAATTCTTCTCCTCTTGAGTGTAGGGTGGATTTAGTGATTTACATCTAATGAATCGAATATGGCCAAAGAGCTGATGTGTGACTCACAAGACTAGGTCATAAAAGGTATTGTATCCTGCTCCAGTCTTTCTCTATTAGGTCACCTGCTCTGGAGGACGTCAGCTGCCATGTCAAGCAGTCCTGGCAAGGAACTGATGCCTTCTGTTAATAGCCAGTAAGGATCTTAGGCCTCTGCTAACAGTAAGGTGAGTGAGCTGTCTTGGAATGGAATCCTCCAGGTCTAGTCAAGCCTTTGAATGACTGAAACCCTGGCTGACATCTTGACTACAACATCATGTGAAGCTCTGAGCCACAACACCTGGCTAAGCTATTCCTGAATGTATGACCCAAATTAACTGTGAAATAATAAATGCTTATTTTTTTAAAGCCTTATGTTTCAGAGTAATTTATTAAGTAGAAATAGGTAATCAATACATCAGGTTTTAATGTTTATCTTTTTAAAGTCTTCATAGTCTACAATAACAAATAATTTTGACTGAGTAGCTGATAAAAATGTAAAACAATTTTTAATACCATTCAGACATTTCTTAGTTTAATGATCCCATGCAAGAATTTTTTTTCCATTTCTTTCATTGACAAATGTAACATTGATTTTTCATGTATGTGAAAATGGACTTCAAATGTAATTGAATTTTTATATCATTTTATATTTCAAAATAATGATAAACTCGAATTCACAGAAGAGCAGCCACCATGCTGCTAGGTAGAATATCAATAAAAAGGTATATCAACCAAAAACGAATAGAAGTATATGATATATGTGTAGTCTGTATTTGGGAGCCTTCACCCAAGATCAGCTGTACCTTGGGCTGTGCACCATGCTTTTTAAGCACCTACTTCATGAGTGTTTTGTCCATAGAAGACAGCAGCATGCACTGTAATTCACTGCTTAGGTACCTTTTCAGGACAGTGTATCAGAATCCACTTGAACTCCAAAAGCTTTAGATAAAGTTTATGGCAAAGAGGATCTTGAGGTTGTAGCAATCCCAACCCCTACCAGGGTGATCATTGTCTCTGGGCACTATCATTTTCTATTAATAGCACACTAGTTTGCCAAAGTCGGGACACCGATTGGAAATTCAGAAGAGAGGGAACTCCTTTTACATTAGTCTGCTTGAGCTGCCGTGACAAAATACCACAGAATGGGTGGCTTAAGTAACAGAAATTTATTTTCTCACAGTTCTGGAGTCTGGAAGGGTGAGATCAGAATGCCACCATGATCCGTTTCTGGTGAGGACTCTCTGGCTTGAAGAAGGCTAGTATCTCACTGTGGACTCACATGGCATTTCCTTAGTGTACAGAGAGAGAGAAAAATGAGCTTTCTGATGTTTTTTTTTTTCCTATAAGGATACTAATCTTATTGGATCAAGGTCCCATTCTCATGTCCTCATTTAACCTTAGTTACTTTCTTAGGGGCTCTATCTCCAAACATAACCATATGTAGGGCTTGGGCTTTGTCTGAGTTCATTTGGGCTTCTATAAAATATCATAAACAGGGTAGCTTATAAACAACAGAATTACAGTTCTGGAGGCTGGGAAGTCCAAGGTCAAGGCATCAATAGATTTGTTGTCTAATGAGAGTCTACATTCTGGTTCATATACGGTGCCTCTGTGTTCTCACATCATGGTAGTGGTGAGAGATGTCTTTCAGGCCTTTATTTATAAGGGCTCCATTTTCATGACCTAATTATTTCCCTATGGCTCCCACCTCAAATACCCTCACCTTGGGGATTAGGATCTCACAATATGAATTTGGGGTGGGGGACACAAACATTCAGTTTGTAACACCCTTCTTGAGTGACAGGGAAATTGTGAAAGAAGATGATTTTAAATTTAGCATTATAGAGACAGAAAAAGATATAATTAATAGCATGGTCAGATAGAGATTGATATGAATCATAGCTTTGCCTTCTACTCCCTATAAAAATTTGGGTGACTTACTTGATTTCTATAATCATTTAAAGTTCTAATCACTGCTTTAGGTGTATCTCCTGAATTTTGATCTATTGTATTTTCATTTTTATTTAATTTTAAATATTTTAAAATTTCCCTTATGATTTCCTCTGTGACCCATGGATTATTTAGAATTATGTTGTTTAATTTCCAAATATTTGCAGGTTATCTTATTTATTTATTTATTTTTTAGTTATCTTATTTTTATTGATTTCTGATGCAATTCTGTTGTGGTCTGACAACATATTCTGTATGAGTGATTCTTTCATGTTCATTGAGATTTGTCTTATACCCTCGCATGTGGCCTAAGTATGGAAAGTATATGTTTATTAGTACACATACCATGCACAATTGAAAATACTGTGCAATCTGCAGTTATAGGGTGTTACATTCTATAAATATCAATTATCAAGGAGTTTGATAGTATTGCTATTTTAATTAATGTCATTACTGATTTTTTGAATACTTCTATCAATTACAAAGAAAGAAGTATTAATGTCTCCTACTATGATTATAGAATTTTCTATTTCTCTCTTTAATTCTGTCAAATTTTGCTTTATGTATTTTGAGTCTCAGTTGTAAGCTACATAAACATTTATGATTTTTACTTATTCCTGGTGAATTGACCCTTTATTATTATAAAATGTTTCTTTTTTTCATACATTATTTTATCTCATATTAATATTGCCTTTTATGCTTACTGTTTGCATGTTATTTCTTTTTTTATAATTTACTTTCAACCTATCTGTATCTTTCTATTAAAAGTACATCTCTTTTAAGTAACCTTCAACGGATTTTGCTTCTTTTTTTCCATTCTGATAATCTCTACCTTTTTATTTGAGTGTTAAGGCCATTAACATTTAATTTAATTATTTATTAATGATTATGGATTATTGTAATTTAGGTCTTCCATTTTACTATTTGTTTTATGCTCTGGTTTGTTATGTTCACTCAGTTTTTTCTTTTTCTGTTTCTTTTGATTATTTAAATATATGAAATTTATCTGTTGGATTTTCAGTTGAATCTCTTTGCATTATGTTGCTTTGTGTTGTTTTGCCCCCCATGGATTTGTCACCCCACTTCCCCTGGGTGATAGAGATGCAAAGGATTACTCAAAGCCCATCTCTTCTGAGCAGTGAGAAGCCCCAAAGTGGTTAACTTACCTGGGAATGCTCCAGTGAGAGGCTACCCTTCCACGGGAAATTAACCCCAAATTGGGGTTCTCTTCCTGTATTTATTTTCCAGACCAGGAAGTTACAGGAAGAAAACATAGGTAGGGTTATAATTTAACAATATAGTCTGGTACCTTTCAGTGAAACAAGCCAGATGACATTCCATTAGACAAGTGATCTTACAGAAATTTCTCAGTATCTTTACATAACAATCAGTAACTAGTTTGTCCTTGAGCCAGCAACCTTGCTGTGCCACAAATCTTTATCTTCCACCAGAAACTTTATAGCCTGAGGAAAATTTCCAGTCTTCCACAAGGTCAATATTTTAAACTGCAAGGCTTTGGAAAACCAGGCCCCATGAAGTACATTTGCTTTATAGTATATTCCACAGCATTATATATTTATTTCCTCTAGGAATGGCAATATACATTATCAACTTTTTATAATATACTTAATGTTGGTATGATACCATTCACATAAAATACAGAAATCACACAACCATGTAGACCATTTAGCCTCTTTCCCCTACCACTGTTTACTATGTAATTTTCATTTTTAATACATGTTTTAGATTATATTATAGGCATCACAAATGTTATGTTGTGATACTCTGGATTCTGTTATAAGAGCATCGGTGTTTTTGTTTAGCTGGCCATTAACATCTGCTTGCTTTTACTCATTCTCTAGAGTCCTCAGATATTTGTTTGTTCATTTGTCCAGATGTTAACCTGATGTTAGGCTCTTACTCGTGCATGTGGTCTATGTGACTTCTTTAAGCATCAATTTCTTTTCTGAAAATGGGGATAAAAATAGTACTTATAGGATTGTTAATAGGACCAAATAAAATAATTTGTTTAAAGAACTCAGCTTGGTTTGACATATAGCAAGCACTCAGTAAATATTAGCTGTGTTGTTATGATTAGTGTTCAGTAATATCTACCTTATAAGTTGTTACCAAGATTAAAATAATGGTAATATATGTAAAAATGTAGCCAAGTGCCCAGCAAATGGTAAGGGCTCAATAAATGGCAGCAGTTATGCTAGTCAAAATGACTAATATTATTTTAAATAGTGATGCAAATGGTACCTTTTGAACAAGTGGGAACAGCACAAGCCAAAGATAAGAAGTAGAAGTATTTCCCATTCAGAAGCAGTGACTATTATATTTGAAGTGTAGAGTTCCTAAAGGGAACAATGGAAAATGTGGGGAACACAGAAAGAAAATTTAGGAAACAAAAATTGAGAAGAAAGTATACATTTACTATCAGCGCACCACCAATATGAAGAATACCCCTGAACTGGCCTTTCTCTAGAAAAATGTTCATCAGACACATATTTACTGAAAGCCTGTCATGCACCAGACATTATTCTAAGTGCTTGCTGTAGAGTGGTGAACAAAGCAGTCATGGTCTCAACTTTCATAAAACCTTGGAGATCTCTCAATCCAAGTTTTAACAAAAGCATTTATTATATATCTACTGTGTCTTGGACATTCTACTAAGATATTTATTTAGCTCAAAGCAATGCAAATGTCATAATGTTATTATCTTACTTCTAGCCTACTTATTGATTAGTATCCCTATAGGTAAGGCAACTGTATAATTTATCTTGTAAACTGGGTTACTTCTAAGATTGAAAGCAGTTGCTGTTAATAAACTTCGCCAGGACAATAGGCATAAACTGGGAATTTTCGTGGCAAATTGGAGTGTAAACATATAACAGGTCCCTTTACAAATAGCGAATTCTTTAGAAACTTATATATGAAGAATCTTTGGCCAAAGATTTTTTTTCTCCTTAAATTTCACTTATCTAGTGTATACGTATCAAATATTGATTTATCCCAAGTTTACATCCTTAGCTCTCCTGTCTTCTCTTAACTATGCTTATGGTTATAGTTTTACCTAAAAACCTCTGTGCTATTGGCTTCCAAATTTATATCTCCAGATATGCCCTTTCTTCTAACATTTAGATTCAGCTCATGTATCCATCTGCTTCCTAAGCATCGCCAGCAACTAACTCCTGATAACAGCTGCTAGCTATATTTTGTAAAATAAAATTCTAGATATTGTTCTTTTTTATCATCTGCATCTTTGATTATATTTTTCCCCCTGGAAATGCCTTGTTTCCTGTCTCTCTCCACACTTTTTGGAAATTTCTTAAAATTTCCCAAACACCCAAAATATGGGCCTTTTAGTAATGCAAATACAAAACAAAGACGATTCTTAAGAATAAATTTAGTTGTTACCCTGTTAAAAGTTTTTTTTTTCATGCTTCTTGTTAAAGACAATAAGGAAAACTTTATTCAAGGGGGCTACCACAATGGGTTGGTTTGGAAGGGGAGAGTGATCAGGCTTACCTCCAAATATAACAAGAACAAGTGGAGATTCGTAGCCAAGGATCAGGGTGGAGATCAGTAGATGAAAAATTACTGAAAGGAAGCATACAGGCTAGGAGGACTCTTGCTAAACTGACTCAACAGAATTCTTGTTGAGGGCAGGACATGGTGATAAGATATGGAGGTTGGGGAATGAAAAATTTGATCAAATGTTAAGGGTAGGGAATTTTTACAAAACTGATCCGGCAGGATTCTTGCAAAACTTAGATGAAACAGACCAAAATCAGAGCCCAAAGTCAAGGACTGGTCAGAAAGAGACCAAGAGGTCAAATAGAATTTTCACAGCCTTCTCCAGAATATTTTTGCTGAAAACCACCTAGGTCGACTTAGATAGGATAAAATGTCTTTCTTCTATGACTCTAAGGTTCTTTGTATATATTTATATCTTAACATTTGTGCAATACTTTGAAGTTACCAGCTTTATCCATTTGCCTCCTTCACTAGACTATAAGATTCTCAAGAGACAGGACTGTTTTCATTTTTTTTAATTTTATTTATTTTTTATTTTTGTGACTGGTAAGGGGATCGTAAACCTTGGCTTGGTGTTGGCCGCACC
>NW_007736426.1:2190-3656 GCF_000696425.1 Galeopterus variegatus | reverse complement strand
TATTTTTTATTTTTGTGACTGGTAAGGGGATCGTAAACCTTGGCTTGGTGTTGGCCGCACCTCGCTCAGCCAGTGAGCGCACTGGCCATCCCTATATAAGATCTGAACCTGCGGCCTCAGTGCTCCCAGCGCCGCTGTGCTCCCAGCGCCGCACTCTCCCGAGTGAGCCATGGGGCCGGCCCCTGTTTTCATTTTCTGAAGAGCCTGGTACATAGTGGGTGCTCACATATTTATTTAGCCAAGTCGAGTTAAACTTTTCACTGTAAAACTGTAGTCAATGGAGTTGACCTTATTTTTTATCATTTATAGTCCTGGCAACCAGTAATTTTGCTTGGGAATTACCCCACAACTCATTAGTGTCTTGGCTACAGCATAGTAAATGTATTTGTAAGTAGTTGGAAGATTACGTTTGGTAAGTAAAATCAAATGTAAAAGCATACAGGGCTTGCAGGCCATGGCAAGGAGTTTGAATTTTATCATAAAGGCATATGTAAGACCTTTAAGGGCAGTTTTAAAAGATCACTGTGGCTTGATCACTGTGTAAGCAATAAAGTGTTTGCGTGTTGGGAAATGCAGATATTACTTAAGAAGCCATTGCAATAGTCAAAATAAGAGCTGAAGTAGAGTGGTGGCTAGGATATGAAGAATAATCAATTAACTTGGGCTATGTTTTAGAGGTAAAATCTATTTTATTGATAAAATGTATGTGGGAAAACTAAGCTCTTAGGTATCCTTTACTGAGATAGGGAGGGTTGATTTTAGAGACAATAGATCTCTGGAAGCAAAAAAAGAAGTGCTTGGTTTTTAATGTGCCAAGTTTGAAAAATACCTATAAGATTTGCAAGTGGAGATGATGAATTTTAAAGTTATTGGCATAGAGATTGCCATGTAGATCCACAAGCATGATTCACTTCAGAAGAGAGGGTAGAGAGAAACAGGAAGGGGACTTAGTAGCAAGTCCTCAAGACTTCAACATGAAGAGATTTGATGAAAAAAGAAGAGTCTACAAACAAAACTAAGAATGGGTGACGGAAAAGGTAGAAGAAAAAATAGGAGAGGTTGGTATTACAGAATCTACATTTTTTTAAAAAAGGCTTTAGGAGGAAAACTGATCAACTGTGTAAAATGTCATTGAGAATTTGAGAAAGATTAGAACAGACAAAAGCACTCCTTGTATTTATTACCATAAAAGCCTTTGGTGGGAAGGGTTTCAACAGTTTGGTGGGAATAGTAGATATGAAATCCATTTTTGAGTTGAAAAGTTAATAGAAGGTGAGGAAAAGGAAGTAAGTAGTACAAGGAGACAACTTTCTCAATAATTTTTAATCTAAAGTTTTACAGAAAAAATAGAATGGTAAGTAGAGAGCAATAGAGCCAAGGGTATGTTGTGGTGTTTATGATGGTAGTAGAAGTGGTGGTTACAGTGGCTTAAACGTTGATGAGAATGGTCCAGTAAAGAGGGAGTG
>NW_007736426.1:0-1031 GCF_000696425.1 Galeopterus variegatus | reverse complement strand
TGCAGTAATAAAGGCAAAGGTGGATGGAGCCAAAGCACATGTGAAGAATTTGATCTCGGCTAAAAAAGGAATGCCCCTCATTGGATCAAGTTAGAAGATGCATGAACACACAGAGAGGTTGGCAAATTTAGTTGTGTTTCCATCAGTTGGCTTCTATTTTCACAATAAAGGAGATGCATTATAAAGTCTTGAAACAAAATATGCATAGCAAGAACTCTCTCCTGTATATTCTGAGCTTCAATTTCTAGTGGATGTTGAGTGGGGTGACAAAAGTGCTTTGCTGTATTTTACCCACTCATAACTAAGTTATGTGGCTATTTAAATACTATGCTATTGATGAAATTAAGGAGATAAGCCCCTTGTATTCCATATCAAATATAATGAAAATATATTAAACTAATATATATCTTTTGCTCTTTGTCAAATGCTGTTCTACTACTTATGTAACACACTTTGTTGGCATTTTACATTTTATTAACTTACGTAATTCTGTAAGAACTCTATAAATTAGGCATTACGATATCTGTCTTACAGTGATGAAACCAAGACTCAAAGAATTAAATAATTTGCCTAGACCACACAGTAAGTGGTCAAACTAGGATTTGAACCCAGCCAAGCTGGCTACAAATTTGAAGCTTTAAACCACTATGCAAGTGGTATTACTCTCGAGCAACAGATTTATTCATCCATTCATCTACTCTTTTCATCCAACAAATATGCTTACTGGGCATCTACTATTTAATTAACCCTATCACCGCAAACTATACTATAAAATATCCTAGGCTAGGGACTAGGAATGTAGGACCAAAGAAAACATGCCCCCTACTCCTAAGGAACTTATATCTAGCTTTGTATTATACCTAGGAACTACTACATAGATCTTTAATATAAGTGAAATGTGACAAATTTCATAAGAGAGAACTAATATGCGAGTTTAAAAAAAGGTTGAATAAGGAAAAAATTTAAAGAATAAAGAATAAGGAAAGATGACATTGAAAAATGGATAAAATGTGAACAAATATAGATTGAGA
>NW_007736425.1:55767-64615 GCF_000696425.1 Galeopterus variegatus | reverse complement strand
TACACTTCCTAGCACTGTATTCTCTTTTCTTAACAGAAAAACTTATCTGCAACTTCTTCATACTGTGACTCCTGCCTCACCAGCCTCTGGCCCTGAGACCCCTGAAGTAGATTGTCAAGGAGAAGCGGTCTCACAAGAAGGGGTGTGGAGCTTCAGGCCCCCAACAAAAACAGAGGAAATTTAATGCAGGAAATTGGTAACACCGACGATGCAAGAGGCTGAGAAGCCAAGCAGGAGACACGGAGGCAACACAGAGATTAGTAGCAGCAGGAAATCGCTACCACCCTGGGCTGGAGGCAGGAGGGAACAGAGCAGAGTTACCAGAGCCCTGTAGCGGGAGTCCCATGGTAGGTGCTGGCAGCATGCAGGGTGTGTGTCGCAGGAGCTGGAGCCTTGGAGGAGGTGCAGCTGGTCAGAAGACACCTACCAGAAGGGCTGGCCTGTGGCTCATTTGGGAGAGTGCGGTGCTGATAACACCAGGGTTGCGGGTTCGGATCCCTATGTAGGGGTGGCCGGTTGGCTTGCTTGGGAGAGCGTGGTGCTGACAACACCAAGTCAGGGGTTAGGATTCCCTTACCGGTCACCTTTAAAAAAAAAAAAAAGACACTGCCCAGGGTGGAGTTAAGAAAGAAATACCCCAGCTTCTTCCTTCCTCTCTCCTCCAGACTCCTGCCAGTGCCTCCCATTGGCCACAGCTGGCCAGGAGCCTGGAAAATTCTGGCTTCAGGGTCAGCCCTTCTGTCATACGGAAGATGAGGAATGGATCTGAAGATGAAGAAGTAGATTCATTCATTGAGTCCACAAACATGTATTGAGCACCTACTGCATGCCGGGCACTGGAGTAGACACTAGATACCCTCAGGCATCTTTTCAAAGTTCCCCACCTTATCCCAGATATATTTTGGGAGTTGCCCCCGTGCCATATGGATTATTATAGACAGATTAAATGGAAAAAACTTTCAAAACTGTAGCCCAAATGCTCGTGTTTAATGAAAACATCCCTATAGAACAGAACATGGCAGGCCGGCCTGTGGCTCACTCGGGAGAGTGCGGTGCTGATAACACCAAGGCCACGGGTTCGGATCCCATATAGGGATGGCCGGTTGGCTTGCTTGGGAGAGCGTGGTGCTGACAACACCAAGCCAAGGGTTAAGATCCCCTTACCGGTCATCTTTAAAAAAAAAAAAAAAAACAGAATAGAACATGGCTGCAGCCTGAGGGCCCTGCTGGTGACACAATGTGCCTAAATCCCAGCTGGATTCCTCCAAGACTGAGCCAGCCTGGGAGGGAAGCTGTTTCCGGGCACCACAAGACAACCTCAGAATGGTTATCTCCAAATTCATCTTTTGTGGCCCTTCCTCCAGTATCTTATTAGTGGAGGAACAGGGCAAGTTTGTAGGAATTTAGGCCTTGGGGCTTTGTGAGCGTGAGTACTTCAGATCTCCAGTTTTATTATTTCTGGCCAGAGACTCCTGAAAATGACATGGGCTGGCCCGTCAGACTTTCTACTCCAGAGATGCAAGCTTGAACAGACAAATAAATAATCACCATCAAATGGGGATCAGCCGGGGATAGGCTGAAGCTGCTCTAAGAGAAAGACCCCAACATCCAATGCCCTAAATAAAGCAGAAGCTTGTCTCCCTCCCTGGGTAACAGAGCAGAGGCGGGCAGTCTGAGGCTGGCAGTGCAGCTCTGCTGCTCGAGGTCAGCCAGTGACCCAGGTGGGCAATCTGGCTCTGCCACCCTCAACCCGTGGCCTCCATCTATGGGTCCATGGGGGCCGCTCCAGTGCCTGCTACTTCCTGGCAGTGGCACATATTACTTCTGTGCTTCCTCCATGGTCAAGTGTTCACATGGCTGTACTAGCTGCAAGGGGGCTGGGATGTGAGACTAGCTGGGCTGGTTCTCATATTACAGGGAAGGGCTGGCCTGTGAGCTCATCGTGAGAGCGTGGTGCTGACAGCTCCAAGGTCCCGAGTTCAAACCCTGTACCAAGCAGCCACCAAAAAATACAAAGGGAGAATGTATAGAATGGGCACAGGGTCACAACTGGCAGTCTCTACAAAATATAATTTTTTTTTTTGGCAGCTGGCTGGTACTGGGATCGAACCCTGGACCTTGGTGGTATTAAATATAAATTTGCCAGTGTAACCAGTGTATAAGAGAGAAGAACATGTTGCTGGGAGATCCAATAACAGGGGCCTTGGATCTAGGCAGGGAGGTCAGGGAATCCTCTCTAGAGCTGATGATGGACAAGATCTGACTAACAGGACAGGGGAGAACTTCCAGGCAGAAGAAACGGCACTTGCAAAAGCCTGTGGCAGCAGGGGACAAGCCCGGTGTAGGATGGAAGGAAGCCAGTTTGATGCCAACGGAAGAGTATGAGATGAAATGGAAGAGACAGGTAGGGGACCAGAAGGCAAGACCTTACAATCGTGTCAAGGCGATTTGCTTTTATTTTAAAAGGGACGAGGAGCTGCTGATAGGTTTGGAGGGGAGTCACGACCAGTTCTGTGTATGTAAAGCTCTCTCTGGCTGATGTGTGGAAAATGGATTACAAAGTATGTCCCGAACTTGTTGAACCATAACAATTGGAAGCTTAGACTCAGCCCCGCAGGTGGTTCTCACATCAGGCACGTGAAAGAGACCCTAAATGAGGAGGAGGTCACTGTGGATGGGACTGTTAGGGAGGCCCCAGCGACCCTAGGGGGAGCCCTGCAGGGACGTGAAGGGGATGGGAGAGGCTCCACAGGTATCAGAGAGCAGAGTAGATAAAACTCGTTTTTTTTTTGTTGTTTGTTTGTTTTTAAAAGATGACCAGTAAGGGGATCTTAACCCTTGGCTTGGTGTTGTCAACACCACGCTCACCCAGTGAGCGAACCGGCCATCCCTATATAGGATCCGAACCCGTGGCCTTGGCGTTATCAGCACCGCACTCTACTGAGTGAGCCATGGGCTGGCCCCAAAACTCGTTTGTTATTCCCCTCTCGAACCCCCTTCTCCTGTTCTTTTTATTTTCTCACCTTCTGTGGCAGGCAGAATAGTGGCCCCCTAAAGATGCCAACATCCTAATAACCAGAACCTGCGAATATGTCACATGGAAAAAGGGACTCTGCAGATGTGATTAAGATCCTGAGGGCCGGCCTGTGGCTCACTCGGGAGAATGCGGTGCTGATAACACCAAGGCCACGGGTTCGGATCCCATATAGGGATGGCCGATTAGCTAAATGGGTGAGCGTGGTGCTGACAACATCAAGTCAAGGGTTAAGATCCCCTTACTGATCATATTTTAAAAAAAAAGATGCTGAGATGAGGGATTATGCTGGATTTTCCAGGTTGGTCCAATGTAATCACGAGGGTCTTATAAGAGGGAGACAGGAGTGTCAGCAGGAAGGAGACGTGACAGTGGAAGTAGAGGTCGGAGAGGCTCGAAGGTGCTCTGCTGCTGGCTTTGGGGGGGGCGGGCATGAGCCAGGAGTGCAAGTGGCCTCCGGAGAGTGGGAAAGCAAAGGAGAGGATCGGCCCCTAGAGCTTCCAGAAGGAATGCCGCCCTGCCAACTCCAGAACTATAAGATCACAAGTCTGTGTTGTTTTAAGCCACAAAGTTTATGGTAATCTGTTACCGCAGCAATAGGAAAGGAATGCACCTTCTAACGTACTATGTAACTTACTAATTTCTTGTTATTATTTATTATTTCTTGCTTTTTTTTGGTGGCTGGCTGGTATGGGGATCCAAACCCTTGACCTTTAGTGTTATAAGGCTGTGCTCTAACCAATCGAGCTACTGAGCTAACTGGCCAGCCCTCCCCTTTGTTTCAGAAGGTAACAAGGTTTTCGTCCAGGTCCATTAGCTGGACATGATGGGGCAGTGGTTAAAGAATTCGGCCCAGGCTATCTACCCCAGGTGTTTTTTTTTGTTTTATTTTTTAATTTCTATTTTTTAACCTGCTCTGGGAGAGAGGCGTAAATGGAAGGGCAGGAATTCTACAGAGCTAGCAGAATATGGACCAGGCTGCTGCAGGCTCAGGGCAGTTCAAATCCCAAATCCTGAAGCTTCAGGTTCATGAGGCTTCATGACATGCTGAGTCGCAATCTATTGTTCCCTTAGGTCCAATGTGACAACAGGCAGCCCCGGTAGACTGAAATCAAGGCTGTTGAGGTGGAAGTAATTTTTTTTTTTTTTTTTTTTTGGCAGCTGGCCAGTACAGGGATCAACCCCTGGACCTTGGTGTTATCAGCACCACACTCTAACCAACTGAACCAACTGAGCTAACCAGCCAACCCCCAAAATAATTTTTTAAATGTTTATTGAAAGCCAAGCTTGAGGACTGACCCAGGAAACACAAACCAATGGAGCTGGGAAGTGCTCTGAAGTCTATTACAGGCTGGAAAGGTTCTGGAAAGGTTTTGGGATTTCTTTTTGGCGGCTGCCAGTATGGGGATCCAAACCCTTGATGTTGGTGTTACAAGGCTGTGCTCTAACCAGCTGAGCTAACCACCAGCCCCCAGGCTGGAAAGGTTTTATAGGAAATTTTGGAAAGGGGAGGGGGACAATTTATACTGGGGTTGTCCTGTTGTGGTTAAAATACAAAAGTTACAACCACTGGCTACAGGTTACTACATATAGGCTAAAAAAATGTCTCCCTGTAGAACAGGCAGTAACCTTCATGCCTCAGCTACTCTGGAAAACAGCTCATTACTTTGTTGGGCTGGCCCATGGCTCACTCAGGAGAGTGCGGTGCTGATAACACCAAGGCCACGGGTTCGGATCCCATATAGGGATGGCTGGTTGCTCACTGGGTGAGCGTGGTGCTGACAACACCCAGTCAAGGGTTAAGATGCCCTTACCAGTCATCTTTTTAAAAAAAAAAACAAAAACAGCTCATTGTTTTATAACAGCAGGATCCCCCATATTTGCTCATGTTTGATCCTTTTCCCCTAAGGCTAGAGAAGGCCTCCACTTCAGAGGAAGTTTGCAAAAGCAAACTTGGTGGCTGAATCTCTAGAAACAGGTGTATGCTTTTCTGGCAGGATGTAAGATAAACATAAAGGCTAGCTTAGCATGACTCTGAGTTCCCTCTTTTCCCATGGTTATTTGATATTTTGAACCTTAATTACAAGGAAGAATAACATTACTTACATACATGTAAAGCTTTTTTCCAGTCAGCCTGGAGCTGCAGGCTTGCTATAAGACATGTGCTGTCCAGACCCTGAGAAACCAAGGAACCCATCAGTAAGGCTATAATGATTCCACCCTGAAGCGAATCAGAAACCTGCAGTACCCTGTTAATGTCAAGGACATGAACAGAAACCAGATGGAGCTTTGACAAGATTTTGCAACTGGCCCCTTACACGTCCCCTTCCCTCTTGCTTTTTTTTTTTTTTTTTAAAGATGACCGGTAAGGGGATCTTAACCCTTGACTTGGTGTTGTCAGCACCACGCTCACCCAGTGAGCAAACTGGCCATCCCTACGTGGGATCCGAACCCTTGACCTTGGTGTTATCAGCACCACACTCTCCCGAGTGAGCCACAGGGCCGGCCCTTCCCTCTTGCTTTTCACTCCCTCAACTTCCTCTTAAAAAGCCCTCAGTAAATCTGAGCCTTTGAAGTGGTTTAGTCTGCCATTGCAGGTCTGAATAAAGCTGCCTTCCCTTATCATCTACATTTGACTTTCCAGATGTTTATTTCTGTTTGGTGGCAGGCAGCTGGACTTGGGTTCAGTAAGAGTTTCACTTACAGGCAGCAGGTGACACATTAATTGGTACATCAACAATTTCAGGAACTTATACAAATTCTTTACTTAGGAATAGGATGGTTTTTTGGTTTTTTGGTTGCTGGCCAGAAAAGGGATCTTGTAAAGGATTCTTAAAGCAAATGTACTTCACAGGGCCTGGTTTTCCAAAGCCTTGCAGTTTCAAATATTGACCTTGCGGAGGACTGGGAATTTTCCTCAGGCTACAAAGTTTCTGTCGTAAGATAAAGATTTGTGGCACAGCAAGGTTGCTGGCTCAAGGACAGACTAGTTACTGATTGTTATGTAAAGATACTGAGAAATTGCTGTAAAAAGGAATGTTTGCTAAGATCAAGCTTTTGTTGATAGGACCACTTAATTGCCTTACTGGAATGTCATCTGGCTTGTTTCACTGAAAGTTACCAGCCTATATTGTTAAACTAGAACCCCACCTATGTTCTCTTCCTGTAACTTCCTGGTCTGGAAAATAAATGCAGGAAGAGAATCCCAATTCGCGGTTAATTTCCCAAGGAAGGGATGCCTCTCGCTTGAGGGTTCCGGGGGAGATTAACCAGTTCGGGGTCTTTCACTGCTCAGAAGAGATGGGCTTTGAATAATCCTTTGCAGCTCCATCACCCAGGGGAGGTGGGGTGACAAATCCATGGGTGGCAAAGCAACAGGATCCGAACTCTTGACCTTGGTGATACCAGCATCACACTCTAACCAACTGAGCCAACTTGAGGAGTAGGGTGCTGACATCGGATCATAAGATCTTTCGCCAAGGCAATTAAGTTTTGGACAGCCTGGGCCATCCCCTTGGCTCACTTGGGAGAGTGTGGCACTGGTAGCACCAAGGGCGTGGGTTCGAATCCTATATAGGGATGGCCGGTGCACTCACTGGCTGAGTGTGGTGCAAACAACACCATGCCGAGGGTTGCGATCCCCTTACTGGTCAGAAAAAAAAAAAAAGTTTTGGACACCCTGCTTGAACTCATACCATCTTTTTATCACCCTAAAGGACACTCTCAGAAGATGGTACTGGAAATGTGAGAGGCACCTGCACCCTCTCCCTTCCCAATCCTGGGCAGCTGATAACTAGCAACTCAAATGCTTGCCTGCCCTTTACTTTCTGGGCCCTTATTCAACAAGTACTGATTATGTGCCTCTGGAACCCATAATATTGCCCTACATACTGGGAAATACAAAGCACTAAGGAATACATGATCTTGCCCTATAGAGCTTACATCATAGTTGGGAAGACAGATGTTCTGTAAATAAAAATACAAGCATCTACGTTTGGTACAGTCCAGGGCCGGCCCATGGCTCACTTGGGAGAGTGTGGTGCTGATAACACCAAGGCCACAGGTTCGGATCCCATATAGGGATGGCCGGTTAGCTCACTGGATGAGCGTGGTGCTGACAACACCAAGTCAAGGGTTAAGATCCCCTTACCAGTCATCTTTAAAAAAATAATAATAATAAAATTAAATTAAATTAAAATTTAAAAAAATACATTTGGTACAGTCCAGCCGGTGGGGCGGCTTACCATAGCTGAGGTCTCCCAGACTTTGTGGAGCAGATGCTATGCAAATGAGTCTTTGAGGAACGTGTTAAATAAAATTATAGGAGGCCATTGTTTTGGACTAAGTTCCTGCACTAGACCCCAACAGACCTGGCTGAAAACCAAAACAGAGTCACCCCTGTTAAGTTTCACATTATTTAGGTGGTGGTCTTACCTTAAGACCAATTTCCCGAACAGTATAAATCTTCAATAAATACGATAATGAAGTTCCCTCTGCTTTAATCCTTACACAAAAAGGATAGCCTGAAGTAACCAGTTATTTTTTCATTGTGCTGTCTCCTGGTTCCTACCTTACAAGGAAAAGTAACTGAAATAACTAATCGGCTTTTTGTTTCTGCTTTTTCAGCCTTTTTTCTGTCTATGAAGCCAACCTCCTCTGCTCAGCTCACTGGAACACTATTTTTTTGGAAAGACTTATTGCCCGATTCTAGACTTGCAATAACCTATTGAGATCTTTAAATTTGTTGTAGGAGTGCCTTTGACACGTTTGGGTGAACCACACCTTACAGGCAGATACAAGGGTGGAGTTTGGGGAAAGCCTGAAAGACCAGGCTCAAGAGTATCAAAGACCATCTTTGGAGCATTTTATCTCTCTCTTTTTTTTTTTTTTTTTTTTTGGTGGCAGCTGGCCTGTATGGGTATCCGAACCTTGACCTTGGGGTTACAACACCGCGCTCTAACTAACTTAAACAAGCAGCAGCTCTGGGCATTTTGGTACTGCAGGGAACAAGCTGCAAACAACTCCGCCCTCCACTTTTCAAATAAATCCCATCTGTGCACACGCGCCTCGGAGGGCGCAGGCGCTCTGTTATCATAGAGGTGCAGAGCTAGATCGTCTACCTCCTGAGAGCCCGACATTTTGGGTCCTGGCAGAAAAGTTGGAAACGGCCGAGCCACTACCAAGTCAGGCTGCCCCGCTCAAGAATGTGAGAGCAAAGAGAACTCCTGAGCGAGCGGCCAAAGCAAGAGGCGGAGCAAAGCCGTGTTGCGTCCCTCGGAAGATCAGGCTTTTAAAGAGTCTCCCACCTCCCTGCCCTCATCCGATATGGCGGCCCTGCAGGCGCTCTAGCCGGCGCCCCTCGATTCCCGGAGGGGGCGGCGGCCTCGCTTCTCGCCCTGAGGTGGCCGCGGCACTGGTTGCTGCGAGCGTGGGCTCCTCGGGAGCCCTTGGTGGCGTTTGGTAGCGGGGGGCTCGGGCCTCTCCCCTCCTGCACCGGCCTTCTCAGCGCCTTCCACAACCGGACCCCCGGGCCTCGCGGCCGCCTCGGTCGGAACCGCTCCCGGTGCGGCCCCGCGCGGGGCCGGCTGTAACCGCGCCTCGGGCCGGACGATGCCCAAGAAGCTGCTGCTGCTGCCGCCGCTGTCCGTGTCCTCGACCTTCCGCGGCCCGCGAGCCCGCCCCGCCGCCCGGCCGGCCATGAACGCCGCTCGCACCGGCTACCGAGTCTTCTCGGCCAACTCCACGGCCGCCTGCACGGAGCTGGCCAAGCGCATCACCGAGTAAGCGCGGGCGGCGGGAGGCCCGGGCCGAGGG
>NW_007736425.1:28813-54767 GCF_000696425.1 Galeopterus variegatus | reverse complement strand
GGAGGGCCCGGGCGGGGAACGGCGGGCTCCGCGCCCGGCACGCCCCCGGGAACCCCTCTCCAGGGGTCGTTCTGGCAACTCTGCTCCTCAGCCTCCGCCCGGGGGGTTGTGTGGCCCCGCTCTCCTGCACCCGGGGACGGGGTCGCAGAGCCTCACCGTTTCGGAGCTGAGCAAACCCTCGGAGGGGACAGAACCACCCCCACCCCCCACCCCCCGGTTTTGCAGCTGAGAAGCTTTCGGCGGACTCTTGGCGACTTAAGCCCCCACTCCTAGGACCGCTGTCCTTCCTTTCGTGTCCCCACTCCCGCGTCCCAGGGCGGTGGTGAGCACTCTGCCACCCCTGGCGTGCATGACTCGGAAAGGGGCTCTCGGTTGGCCCCGTTCCCACGGTTGGAGCTGACCTTTGAATCTGGCCGTGGCCATTCCCGAGTCTCCTTAACGAGATAGGCGGATGTAGTTCCGAGGGGAGGACCCGGCAACCGAGCAAGGGTGTGGGGAAGGGCAGCTCCTGGGCCGCAGCATGGTCGGGGTTGGTGATAGAGACTCTAGGCCTGACCGTGTTTCGAGTATCTTTAGATTGGATCAGTCACTTGAAGGAAAGTCATTGCTTTTCTTTGTCTTTTTAACCCAGGGAAGCTTGTGATCCCAAGTGGCTTTTGGGGTCTGACAGCTCTCTGGATGCTTTCCCACTCTTGCCACTTATTAGCTCTGGGACACTGGGCAAGAGACTTGATTTTCCTAAACTTCATTTGTAAAATGGGGATGATTCTGTCTATTGGGTAAGGATCATGTGAGCATGACCGAGATAATGTAGGTAGGTAGGGTGTCTAGCAGAGCGGGGGCTCATAGTGGCCCTCTGTATAGTACCTGTTTACTAAATGGCCTCCTTTCTAGTTGGCTTTTTTGGAGAATGACAGAGTTCTACCTAATATAAAGGGAGAGACTTGTGGGCTCTTTCCAAATAAACTTGTCAGAAATATAAGACATAAAATAAGTAGCTTGTCCTTTGACTTTTTAAGTCATTTTCACTTTTTTGTTTGTTTTTGGCAGCTCCCGAACAGGGATTGAACCCTGGACCTTGGTGTTATCAGCACCGTGCTCTAACCAACAGAGCTAACAGGCCAGCTCTTCGTTTTCACATTTTAAACAGTATACGTTAGAGTTGCTCTGAATTTTTCAGGTTGATAAATAATTGCATGAATATATTTAAAAATTCTAGATGGACGGTTGGTTAGAGTGTGGTGCTGATAACACCAGGGTCCTGGGTTGGATCCCAGTAGCTGCCAAATAATAAATAAATAAAAATAAAATAATAAAAATTCTAGATGGAAGTGTAGAAGAAAAGGGAAACTTTAGTCAAAATTTTCAGCTATGCCTGTTTTCTTTTTTCTTTTCTTTTTTTTTTTTTTTTTTTTTTGGAAAGATGACCGGTAAGGGGATCTTAACCCTTGACTTGGTGTTCTCAGCACCACACTCTCCCAAGTGAGCCACGGGCTGGCCCTTATGCCTGTTTTCATTTGGAGTTTTAAGTGAAATTAGAAAAGTGTAAAAAAACAAACAAAAAATCCTTTTGCAGTTTACTACCTACTTTCTATTTCTAACCCCTGGTTATTTGTCTTTCTTTTTGAGGCCAACTAAAATACTAACTTTAAATATGAAGCTTGTGTTTGTTTTTATTGACCACATATGACCTTGCTGAGAGAAAACGGAAGGGAGCACATTTAAAGGACACATTTAAAAGTCAATGGTTTTTGGTTTTTGGTTTTTTTTTTTTTTTTTTTTTTTTTTTTTAAAAGATGACCGGTAAGGGGATCTTAACCCTTGACTTGGTGTTGTCAGCACCACGCTCAGCCAGTGAGCGAACCGGCCATCCCTATGTGAGATCCGAACCCATGGCCTTGGTGTTATCAGCACCGCACTCTCCCGAGTGAGCCACGGGCCGGCCCTGGTTTTTGGTTTTTATATTAGGTTCTTCCCTGCCAAGTTCCAGAAAGGTTTTAAGTTTCTGTAAATAATAAATATTTGTGCATCCCTTATGTTTTATATGTTGAGTTTCTTTTTTTTTTTTTTTCTTTTTTGTCTTTTTTTGTGACCGGCAACGGATCACAACCCTCAGTGTCGTGCCCGTACTGGACCGGGACCGGCAACGGGATCGCAGCCCTCGGTGTTGCGCCCGCACCTCACTCAGCCAGTGAGCGGCTGGTCTGTATGTGGGATCCGAACCCTCGGCGGCTCCCGCCGCGCTCCCAAGCAGTGCACTGTAGCAGTGCGCCACCGGGCTGGCCCTATATGTTGAGTTTCTTAGTAAGATTTTAATTCAGAAAGAGGTTTTACCACTAAACAGAGTTTGAAAATCATTAGATTAGATGACCCCTGAGATCACGGTATTTTATTTCCATGGTTCCTTTCAGCTCTAAACTTCAAGCAAGGATCTTCAAACTTTTTTGATTATGTACTTCATTTTTAAAATTTCGATTATGTACTTTAAGCGAAAGTGTTGGGTACATTACCTTTCCAGGATATGTGTAAGTTACATGTGTGCTGCAATTAGCCTCCAGGTATCTTTCATCCCACTTCCACACTTAGCAGCTTTTTGCTAATCTTTTGTTTCACCTACTCTACCTATCCTGCACTTTTTTTTTTTTTTTTTCTTCCTATATAGAGATGACTGGTAAGGGGATCTCAACCCTTGGCCTGGTGTTGTCAGCACCATGCTCAGCCAGTGAGCTAACCGGCCACCCCTATATAGGATCCGAACCTGTGGCCTTGGTGTTATCAGCACCGCACTCTCCCGAGTGAGCCACGGGCTGGCCTTATCCTGCACTTTTTTGTTTGGCTGGAATATTTTTTTTTTTTTTTATTATGGTAAAATACACTTAACATAAGATTTACCATTTAACCATTTTTTAAGTGTACAATTCAGTGTCATTAAGTACATTCACTATGTTGTGCACCTCTCACCACTATTTATTTCCAGAACTTTTTCATCATCCCAAACAGAAACTCTGTACTCATTAAGCACTAACTCTCTCTCTAGGCCGGCCCGTGGCTCACTCGGTTGAGTGCGGTGCTGATAACACCAAGCCAAGGGTTGAGATCCCCTTACCGGTCATCTTTTTAAAAAAAAAAAAAAAAAAAAAATCCACTAACTCTCCATTCTCCCCTCTCCCTAACCCCTGGTAACCTCTATTCTACTTTCTGTCTTTATGGGTTTTCCTATTCTAAGTACCTTATACAAATGGAATGATACATGGCTGGCTTATTTTACTCAGCATAATTTATTCAAGGTTCATCCACGTTGTGGCACATACCAGAATTTCATTCCTTTTTAAGGCTGAACAACATTCCATTACATGTATATACCTGGCTAGAATATTTTTAAATACATTCCACCCTTAGATCATATTATTTCTTTCTTTCTTTTTTTTTTTGGTAACATGGTTGATTGTACATATCTGTGGAGTACAGTGTTGGATATCAATACCTGTGTGCAATATGTGATGCTCAAATCAGGACAATTAATATATTCAACAATGTACAATGTTGTCATTTTTCGTGGCCCTTCACCAATTCCTCCCTTCCCCCACACCTTTCCCACCTCTGGTAACCTCAGTTCTCCTTTTGAAAATTCAACGTATTCTTGTGATTGTTCTTTCTTTCTATTTATTTTTTAATTAATATGTTTATTTTTTAGCTCCCACTTATGAGTGAGGACATGTGGTATTTCTCTTTATGTGCCTGACTTATTTCACTTAACATGATTTTCTCTGAGTTCATCCATGTTGCTGTGAATGGCAGTACCTCATTCTTTTTTATGGCAGAGTAGTATTCCGTTGTGTATGTATTCCATACTTTCCTTATCCAGTCATTTGACAACATACACGTAGATTAGATCCTATTATTTCACTTATAAAAATGGTAATGCTAACTGATAAGGACTTAAAAAAACTTATACCACCACTGATTCCTTATTATTATGTAATAACTAACCCATGTTCATATTTTGCTAGTTTGAAAAATGGCTTTTTATACTTGGCTTATTATAACCAGGATCAAAACAAGATCCACACAATTATATTTGGTTAATGGCACTAAAGTCTCTTTCCTTTTTTTTTTTTTTTAAAAAGATGACTGGTAAGGGGATCTTAACTTGACTTGGTGTTGTCAGCACCACGCTCTCCCAAGTGAGCTAACCGGCCATCCCTGTATAGGGATCTGAACCCGTGGCCTTGGTGTTATCAGCACCGCACTCTACCGAGTGAGCCACAGGCCGGCCCTACCGAAGTCTCTTTTCATCTATATTCTTTTGACAATTGAGGCATTTACCTGTGGCTTATGTTTTTAGAATTATTGCTAGTAACCAAGTATTTGGAAATGATTTTCCAAGACAACTATTCAAAAAACAATGAACCAGACATTAAACTTTGGTTATGAGCTCTTTCCAGTAAAACAGTGTGTCACAAAATGGTGAGCTACTTATGGACTGATGTCAGAATTTTAGTCCTTAGTGAATTAGACTTTCTAAATTGTTTTTTTGGAAAGAGTGCCAGTCTAGTTATTTGAGTCTTTTTGTTAAACATGTGCATATGAACTGAAATTTTTCAAAAAGAATTTTTAATTGCTTTTTTTTTTTTGCTTGTAGGCGTCTTGGTGCTGAATTGGGGAAGTCTGTTGTATACCAAGAGACCAACGGAGGTAGGTTAAAAGTATTCTTTAAACCCCCTTTCTTCTTGAAACTGTTTAGTCAGCTGGTGTGCTTTTATTTGTTTTTTTTTTTTTTTTTTTTTTTTTTTTTTTTTGTCTTTTGTCTTTTTCCGCGTCCGGCAACGGATCGCAACCCTCAGTGTTGCTACCGCTCCTCGCTCAGCCAGTGAGCGGGAACCGGTCTGTATGTGGGATCCGAACCCTCGGGCGGGAGCGCCGCCGCGCTTCCCAAGTGGCACACTATCCAGTGTGCCACCGGGCCGGCCCCTTTTATTTGCTTTTTAATTTTTTATGTTGATTTTTTTTTTAAAGATGACCGGTAAGGGGATCTTAACCCTTGACTTGGTATTGTCAGCACCACGCTCTCCCAGGGGAGCGAACCGGCCATCCCTATATGGGATCCGAACCCGTGGCCTTGGTGTTATCAGCACCGCACTCTCCCAAGTGAGCCACGGGCCGGCCCTAGCTGGTGTGTTTCTAAAAGGCAAATATTACACATGTTTAATGCGGAAACGTTTTCTCTTTAGTGTTAGAGGCACACGTCATCATTCTGTACTTCACTTTAAATTTTCTTTTCTCCTTAGCGTCTTTTTTCCCCTTTCCACAATGATACAAATATCCTGTCATTTTAGAATGAAAAAGGAGAGATGTATAAAATAGTTTTTCTTCTACATTGGTTTGTATTTGATAAATATTTATCTGTCTCACTAGGTCCTCAAATGGCATCAAGAGCAGTCTGACACTAGATAGTGATAATTTATTCTAAAAATCCTCTTTCAATTCTCTCCATCTCAAGTCTCTTGTAGACTCTTACCCTAATAACCAAAAATCGGTTGGTAACCCATTTTTGTTGCCCTCTGGGTTGTGTGGAGAACTGTATTATAACATTAACTGATGATGCTTAGCGGAGCTTTCCTGATGACCAGTGTCCTGGGAACTCTCCATTATAAATCTCCTAGTGGGGCCATATACTTCAGATTATAGTGCCCTTATTCTTTGTGAAGGCAAATTAATGTAAAGTAACTTGCATTTATTTTTGCAGAATTGAAAACGTAGGTTCATGATTTTATGTTTCCTTTTCTTTTTCAAAGTTATAACCATCTAAGTAGCTTGAGGGGATGAATTACTAAGACATAATGATGTTTGGGGATCTAAAAAAAGCAAAGTACTCAAGAAGGGACAGATAATTTAGTAGATAGTTGAATGGAATTCACACATTCCCAGCATGTGTGAATAATTAACCCCAAGTATCTTTCATCCAGCCTCCACACTTAGTGACTTTTTACTTTGTGACTTTAGAAATTTTATCAGTTTCGGGGCCTGCCTGGTGGCTCACTGCTACAGTTCGCGGTGGCGCTCCCGCCGAGGGTTCGGATCCCACATACAGACCGGTTCCCGCTCACTGGCTGAGCGAGGGGCGGGCGCAGCACTGAGGGTTGCGATCCCGTTGCTGGTTCCAGTCCGGTACGGGCGCGACACTGAGGGTTGCGGTCCGTTGCCGGACACGAAAAAAGACAAAAAAAAAAAAAAAAAAAAAAAAAAAAAAAAAGAAATTTTATCAGTTTCCCGGGGAGAATCAGGAGATGTTAGTATTTAAAACCTGAAGGTTAATGCAGATAGGTAAAGTACTCTATTTGGCAGTCACCGATTTAATTCATAGTGATGCATTTGGGGATCTTATGAAATGGAGAAAATGGTTTAATGAAGACCCTTTTCTCTAGTCTTCCATCACTGCTGCTTATCTCTCTTTTGAGCTGTTGCTTTCTCTTGAGGTCTTCCTGCCTCCATTTCTAGCCTTTCTAGTCTGTTCTACTCACCTCCTCTGGGATGTTTCTAAGATGCAAATATTTTTTACTTCTTCTGCTTCTACCCTATATGTTGTAGTCCATTCTCCTTAATAATCACGTGGGGCTCTTTGGGATCCAGGTTCTGCCCACTCAGTTGTCTGTCTTCACTTACATCCATCCATCTCCATGGCTTGTGTGCTCTGACTTTGGAATACCTCTTAGGTCCAACCCCTTCTCACTGCCTCTGCTGCTGCCACTCCAGGACAGCCTGCCATTTGCTGGGCGCCTTCAAAAGCAGCTGGAATAGCCTCCCTGGTGCCACTCTTGCCCTAACCCAGTTTTCTTGACAGAGCAGCAAGCGTTCATTTTTGTTGTGTTGCTGTTGTTTTGTTTTTGGTGGCTGGCCAGTAACAGGGATTGAACCCTAAACCCTGGTGTTATCAGCACCCACCCTGATCAACTGAGTTAACTGGCCAGCCAGCCAGCAGTTTTTTTAAAAGAAGTGGACCAAATCCTTCCCAACCTCAAATCTACCAGTGGCTTTCCTTTCCTATTACACTTAGAATAAAATCCAAACTCCTTACAGAATAAGAGATAAAGTCCAAGGGCCGGCCCTGTAGCTCACTTGGGAGAGTGTGGTGCTGACAACACCAAGGCAAGGGTTAGGATCCCCTTACTGGTCACCTTTTATTTATTTATTTTTATTTTATTGTATGTATGTATGTATGTATGTATGTGTGTGTGTATGTGTGTATGTGTGTGTATGTATGTATGTGTATGTGTGTATGTGTGTATGTATGTGTGTGTGTGTATGTGTGTATGTATGTATGTGTGTATGTATGTGTGTGTGTGTATGTGTGTGTGTATGTATGTGTGTGTGTATGTATGTGTGTATGTATGTATGTGTGGGTATGTATGTATGTGTGTATGTATGTATGTGTGGGTATGTATGTATGTGTGTGTATGTATGTGTGTGTGTGTATGTATGTGTGTGTGTATGTATGTGTGTGTGTATGTGTGTGTACGTGTGTGTATGTATGTGTGTGTGTATGTATGTGTGTGTGTATGTGTGTGTACGTGTGTGTATGTATGTATGCGTGTATGTGTGTGTATGTATGTGTGTATGTACGTATGTATGTGTGTACGTGTGTATGTGTGTATATGTATGTGTGTGTATGTATGTGTGTGTATGTATGTATGTGTGTGTATGTATGTGTGTGTATGTGTGTATGTACGTACGTATGTATGTATGTATGTATGTATGTATGACTTTTTCGTGACCGGTATGGGAATCGCAACCCTTGGCTTGGTGTCGTCCACACTGTGCTCAGCCAGTGAGTGCACCGGCCATCCCTATATAGGATCCGAACCTGCGGCGGGAGCGCCACTGCGCTCCCAGCGCCAAACTCTCCCGAGTGTGCCACGGGGCCGGCCCTACCGGTCACCTTTTAAAAAATAAATAAGTAAAGTCCAGAGTCACGTGTGGTCTGGCATCTATTGGCTCCCTGACCTCCTGTCTGCTCTTTTTTGGTTTTTTTTTATTGCTGGCCTTGACCTTGGTGTTATTAGCAATACCATCTAATCAAGTGAGCTAACTGGCCAGCCCCCTGTCTGCCTCTTTCATTCACTCTACTTCCCCAATGGTTCCAAGTGAACTGACCACCCCTCTGCTTGGCACACTCTGCCGCCACTCCTTCCTCTGTTCCCATGCTCCTTTCCTCACTGCATGTTCCAGCTTGCAGTGAGCCCATTGTTCCTGCCCCATTATTCTTTCTCCTTCCTCACGGCTGGTCTGGCTCTGGCACATTGAGCCTAGAGAGTTGTCTGTTGCCCTTTGGTATTGAATTGTCTCTTCTGGGTCAGCTTTTATCGCCTTGGTTGAGATTTTCCTCTTGGGGGCCCCAGCACAGGGCCTGGCACAGAGGAGGCCTCAGCATTTGTTGAAAGGATCATATGGATGTTAACCTTTGACCTCTTTATTTGCCATAGACACTTCCCATGCGTGGTGTTTATGGTTTTTGTTTGTTTTTTGGGTGTGTGTGTGTGTGTGTTTAATGTGTGTGTGTGTGTGTGTTTAATGTGTGTGTGTGTGTGTGTGTGTGTGTGTGTGTGTGTGTGTGTGTTTAATGGACCCTGTAGACCTGTTGGATAGTTTTGTCTTCTTTTTTTGGCTTATTTTCCTTCTAGCTTGACTATTTTTTTAATAGATGTCCATATCATTCTGAAATCTGTTAAGATTTATTTTGTTGCACCAAGTGACTTATTTTATTCATCTTTACTCTCTCCAAATGCTATTTAGTTATTACATCAGGAAGTGCTTTTTAAAAAAACTTTAGGACATTTTTATTTTTCAGAAACAAGAGTTGAAATAAAAGAATCTGTTCGTGGCCAAGATATTTTCATTATACAGACAATACCCAGGTAAGAGTTAGCACTACTTTATGTATCCCTTTTCCTCTGAAATCCTTAATGATGTAATTATCTTTTCTTTCTTTTTTTTTTTTTTTTTAAAGATGACCGGTAAGGGGATCTCAACCCTTGGCTTGGTGTTGTCAGCACCACACTCAGCCAGTGAGCAAACCGGCCATCCCTATATAGGATCCGAACCCGTGGCCTTGGTGTTATCAGCACCGCACTCTACCGAGTGAGCCACGGGCCGGCCTGTAATTATCTTTTCTTTTTTTTTTTTTTTCTTTTTTTTTTTAAAAAGATGACCGGTAAGGGGATCTTAACCCTTGACTTGGTGTTGTCAGCACCACGCTCACCCAGTGAGCCAACCGGCCATCCCTATATGGGATCCGAACCCGGGGCCTTGGTGTTGTCAGCACCGCACTCTCCCGAGTGAGCCACGGGCCAGCCCGTGTAATTATCTTTTCATATGAACAATTATTCAGAGGTTTATAAATTATGAATTTATTTGCATGTTAAACTAAATGCTTCCGAAAGTACAATTATAGTCTTCTGGAATTCCTACCCTGTTTGTTGTAGTATACTGTTTTCAGTTTACTTGACTATCTTTTCTGAGCTTTAAATACCTCAAGGGCAAAATATCTTACCCTCTTACCTCTGTATGTAGTGAACCTAGGCCAGTGTGTCTGTCAGCTGAACTCTGCTGAAAAGCTTCTTGTTGTTAATTGCATTGGATAGCTGCTCTTGGTTCACACCTATCGAGAAAAGTTTTTGTGCTGCATTTTATTTTATACAGTGGCCCGTTTCTAGCCTATCTCTATTTTAGATGGCATCACCATTCCTTCCATTAAGGCAGGAGGGTTGACCCTGGAGGAATCCTAGCCTTGGCCTGCCTGAGTGCGAACTTCCTAGTGGGGTTATCTCCTTTCTCATCGTTTCACGGGGAATGGGGCAGTTGGGCATCTTTGTCTTTGAAGAATCCAGACCCTCATGTCCTGATCAACTTTGATTCCTGAGACCGTTTGGTAATGAAAACGGCACTGAGTGCCAGCAGTGTGCCATCCACCTCATATGTATCATTTTTAATCTTTAAATCCTACGTGGCAGCTATTCTTAGCCCCCATTGAGGGGATTGAGAAAGCTGGGTCTGAAGGAGATCGAGAATGACAGGGTCATGGAGTAGGTAACATGTATGCAAATATAACAGAATCCCTTATATAGTGTTACTAGTAAATACTAAGTGGTTTTATTTTTAATACTTTTTTTGTTTGTGTTTTTTTTTTTTTTTCTTTTTTAAAGATGACCAGTAAGGGGATCTTAACCCTTGACTTGGTGTTGTCAGCACCACGCTCTCCCAAGTGAGCTAAACAGCCATCCCTATATAGAGATCCGAACCCGTGGCCTTGGTGTTATCAGTACCACACTCTCCCAAGTGAGCCACGGGCTGGCCCCTATTTTTGTTTATTTTTAATACTTTTTTCTGATTATAAAAATATAATGTTCATGTCTAAAAATACAGGTATTATAGAAATGTGTACCAAAAATTAAAAATTATCCAGCCCTTCTCATCCACTCCCCATTCTTTTTGTGGCTGGCCAGTATGGGGAGTGGGGATCCACACCCTTGACTTTGGTGTTGTAACACTGTGCTATAAGCAACTGAGCTAGCCCGCACTCCCCATTTTTTTGATCTAAGTACCTTAAACATTTATTTATTCCTCCATATTGTTTATATGTGTATACAAACTTAGGCTCCATTATTCAAGTGATCCTCAAAACCAAAAAAGAGATAATTTTAATTTTTTTAATCTAAATTTTTCTTACACAACAAATATCTACATGGGTCAAGTTTCAAAGGGTATATAATGACATCTCCCTGTGACCTCAACCACCCAGTTTCCTTCCCTGGAGACAGCTGGTGTTATTAGTTTTTTGGGTATTTTTTCAGAGACTTTATGCATATTTAAGCAATTGCTTATATATATTTCTTAATTTTGACATAAAAGGAGTCTGTAGTACATTCTGTGCTTAAGTTTTAAAAATAGAACAACATTCTATATCAGTACATTAAGAGCTACCTCATCTTTGGAAAATTCTTAGTTTGAAACAGTCACAAACTTACAGGAAACTTGTATGTATGGTGCAACCATTTTGGAGTAAGTTGCCAACCCGATGCCTCACTACCTCCAAATACTTTAGTGTGTGATTCCTACAGATGCGGACTTTCTCTCACATAACCACAATGCAGCTGTCAGAATCAGGATATTAACACTTAAACACCTCACCCTTACAACAGACTCTGTTCAAGTTCTGCCCATTTTTCCAGTAATGTTCTCTGCAGCAGACGGAACTAGTTCAGAATCTCACGGAGCATTTAGCCATTGTCTCTGTTCAGTCTTCTTCAGTCTGGAACAGTTCCTCAGTCTTTCCTTGTCAGCACTTTTGAAGACTTTGATATTTTGCTGGTTATTTTGTCAAATGTCTCTCAATATGAGTTTGTCAGATATTTAACTATGATGATTCATTTTTGGAAGGAATACCACGTGAGTGAGTCTGTGTTCTTTTTTTTTTTTTTTGGCGGCTGGCCTGTTTGGAATCCAAACCCTTGACCTTGGTGTTATCAGCACTGTGCTCTACCAAATGAGCTAACCGGCCAGCCCTCCTATCTTGTCTTTTGGTATTTTATAATATGTTGTATGGATGTACCACAGTTTATTCAACCAGTTGTGCATTAGTTTGTTTCTAGACTTGTGTTAACAACAGTGCTACTGTGAACATCTTTGTACATAAGCCATGTTGTCTGTGTTTCAGGCGTATCTGTAGGAATGTTACCGAAACCCCAAAGGTCTGTTTGCTGCTCAGTAGCCAATAATTGAGAGACAAGTGTTGGTGTAAGGAAAGGCAGCCTTATAATCAGGAAGCCGGCAGCCTGGGAAATGGTGGACTTCTGTCTCAAGGACCATCTCCACTTTTCCCAGCCTTGCCAAAGGGTTTTATAGAGACAGGTGGTAGAGGGCTGATTCATGGTGGTCTACAGAGACGTGCAAGCATAATCATAAAATTGCAGATAAATATCAAAGAACTTCTCAGGTGGGAGCTGATTCATGGTGACCATCCTCCATCAAGTCAAGTCACGGATTCAGTTCCTGTTAACCTCAAAAAGATCTAGTTAGTAAGCTAGTAAAGAATGGCCATCTGGGTTAATAATTTCTTCTATAATTATTTTATGTACAGTGTGAACAGGAGTCATTGTATTCTAATACCCAGCTGCAAGCTATGCAGTTTGGATTACAAGAGTAAGCAAAAAAAAACTGTTAAATTTAGAAGTTTAACAAAGTGGAGTCACTTTGGTTCAAGCTGTTACAGGAAGAGTCCAAGAAATGGAATTGCTCAGAATAAGGATCCATGTATTGTAGTATTGATAGATACAGCTGCATTGCCCTGTATGTATATTGAGGATATACTAATTTACATTTCCTCCAGCTATTTTGGTTTTGTATTGTTTGCCTCCTGGCAACTGGAGTCTTTTTGCCTCGTTTTGTTTGACATTGCATCTTAAAAATGAGGGGAAGACCTGAGGGGCTTTCCTAGGAGTACAGTGCTCCTGGCAAGGGAGCTTGCCACTCCACGTGGCTGCTCTGTGGCTGTTCGTGCTTATCCTGTCTTTTGTTGATAGAGAATAGTAAAGTTGCATTATCATCAATATTTTTTCTGCATTCTTGAGTTCCTTTAGGGCACAGGAAAGAGCCACGTGTGACCCTAGGTCCCTGGCTTGTCTACCTTAGACTAAGAGCCCTCCACTAGTTACTCAGTGGTGGGGAAGAATAGCAGCTCAGCCTTTGTAGCCATAGGTGGGCCAGCTCTGTCACTAATCTTCCAGGAAATAAGGGGGCCTAAGTCCAAAGGCAATATTGGTTGGTAAAGTCTCTTTATTTCCCTAACTGAATTTATGGTAGCAAAAGGATGTGTGTTATGTAAAGAATTGTTTATCTTTAAGAAATCTTGATAACACTCGGTACCTGGAATTTGAGCTTTGACTTTCAGCTCTTCTCCAAGGTGACTTAGCCTAGTCGGGGGTAGTTCTCCTTGTGCTGGCCCACAAGCAGCTGTGCTCTTGGGACCGTTGCTCCATTACATGCATTTAGGGATCATTCCAGAGTCAAGGGAAGAACTAAAAGGCTCTGTCCTCCTCCTGTCGCATGCCCGTTTTTGTCAGATGATCTGCACAGCATGGATGACATGAATGACATGACTGAGGAGTTTATGAGCTGCCTTCCCTGCTGTTTGTGGACCACTAAAGTACAGTCGTTGCAGAGCCAGGAGGTTGAAAAGTTTCTCATTTTCGTGATGAGTTGGGAAAACAGGCTTTGGTGCCTCATGAAAGTGTAATCTTTTTCAATACATAATCATAGGATTGACCTAGTAAGACTGAATGTTTTTATAGCACATTTTCCTGAGGCTATGCAGTATTCTTTTTTCTTTACTTTTATTATGATTTTAGGAGGTAGGGGAGAGAAATAATGGTAATGGCTGACATTGCAGTGGCTGGTATGTGCCAGGCACTGTTCTGAGGGCTCCAGGGGCATTATGCCATCCAGTCGAGGCAGGTGGTGGTGTTATTCTTGATGTTTTCGAACCATAGAATCCTTTTTTATCCCTTGGCTGGCCGGTACAGGGATCGAACCCTGGACCTTGGTGTTCTCAGCACCATGCTCTGACCAACTGAGCTAACCAGCCAGCCCTAGAACCCTTGATTTCTCCATTTTGGGTGTGCAAATGTATGGGTTGGCTTGTGTTTGTACGGTAGAAGGACAACTATAGGGCCAGCCCGGTGGCTCACTGGAGAGTGCGCCGCTTGGGCGCGCGGTGGCGCTCCCGCTGAGGGTTCGGATCCCATGTGGAGACCAGTTCCCGCTCACTGGCTGAGCACGGTGCGGGGGCAACACCGAGGGTTGCGATCCCATTGCCGGTCCCCGGTACGGGCGCGACACTGAGGGTTGCGATCCCGTTACCGGTCAGTAAAAAAGACAAAAAGGAAAAAAAAAAAAAAGGACAACTATATCCATAATTTTCCTTTGGTTATAATATGTCTCCCTCCATATCCCCACTAGAACTTAAGCTCCATAAGGGGAGAGATTTTTCTTTCCTCACAGTTGTGTCTCCAGCACCTAAAACAATGCCTAGCCTGTAGTAGGCACTCAGTGAGTCGATGAATTTTTGTTTTATGAATACATGGATTTCAGCCTTCTATGTTGCTAGCATATATAGGCCCTCAAGTACTTGTGGAGTGATTTAATGTATACTATACACAATTTTTATACTTTTCCATCTTTTCTCCATGTTTGCATAATTGGGATTCCCCTCTGCTGTTCTTAGATCTCAGTGAGTCCCTACTTGATGTTTACTTCCTTCCTCACTGAAATTGAAAAGATCTTTGGGGTTTCTGTCTATACTTTGAAATTCCTGGTTTTAGTTCAGACTTCCTTTAACATGTCAAAATCAGTATATATTCACAGTCTACTGTCATGGCAATAAAATGTTCACTGTTAACAGCGTTGTCCTCTTGTGATTTCCTCCCTGTGTCCATGGTCATCTCTAACTAATCAAGCATAGAAACAGTATGTTGTTAGTGTCCTTTGTGGTAAAAAGTTGCATTTTATATAATTTTTAGTTTTGACATCTCATGGTAACCAAGATTGCTCAGTATAAATATTTAATACATGCAGTCTAGAGTGAAACTTAATATAGACTGAACTTAACAAATGAAGAATCATCAATGTGCAAGTGTCTTTCAGGGGAGGGACAAAGGCATGGAAAAATGAGTTGGTTAATGGCTAACTGGGAAACGTCTGCAGTTTTTTTCACCTGTACTTGGGGTATTAGAAAATTTGACCAAAGGAAGAAGTAGGAAGCACTTTACAGAGTTGTAGCAGAGAGTGAATCTGTAGAATAACCATGACAGTTTTACATATGCGTCTTAGTATATGGAAAGGCTCCTTTCCCTTTGAAGAAAGAGCATAGGTATAAGTGGGTGCCTTTGACACCCAAACCCTGTCCTGAATATGGTACGTCCTTTATGTGCACTTGTGTTAAGATTATGTAAAAGCCATGATTCTCTTCCCAGTGGTTCAGTTTGTATCAAAGCAAAAATATCCTCACCTGGCGGTTCCTATATCTCTTAGGATGATGGGTATGGAAGAGAGGAAAAATTTGGAGAAAGGACGAAGTGGATATGTGTGATTGTGTATCCTATAAAGAAGGTGATTAGATTTGCCGCAGCAAACTGGTATAGTACTTCTATTGCTTGAGTACTTAATACTTCAGTACCAACTAAAAAACACAGAGAATTAGGTTTTTTTAATTTTTTTATTTTTTTATTTTTTATTTTATTTTTTTTTTCTAAAAGATGACCGGTAAGGGGATCTTAACCCTTGACTTGGTGTTGTCAGCACCACGCTCACCCGGTGAGTGAACCGGCCATCCCTATATGGGATCCGAACCTGCGGCCTTGGTGTTATCAGCACCGCACTCTACCGAGTGAGCCACGGGCCGGCCCAGGTTTTTTTTTAGCATTATCTGCTAGTTATATAGATGAAGGAACATATCTTACAGATTTTTTTGTTGTTGGGTGAAGACGGGAGGGAATGTTACCTAAAATAATAAGGTCGATTTTATTTTATTTATTTTTTGTGGCTGGTGGGTATAGGGATCTGAGCCCTTGACCTTTGTGTTATCAGCACCACGCTCTAACCAGGTGGGCTAACTAGCCAGCCCTAAGGCTGTTTTTAGATAAACAGACCAAGCCTAGACATTCAAATAAGCTTAGTTCCCTTCAAAGCTGTCATCCTAAAATCATATATATGCCTTTTTTTTTTTGGTGCTGCTTTTGCTCAGAATCGTTTTGGATCTCCTGAAACCACTTTCCAAACTTGCATGTTTAGGTTATTCTAATAGCAAATTTTTGGTTATTAAGGATGGATTCGATTTTTGGAAGTGGCAAAAGGGCGGGAACGCCGCCGCGCTTCCCAAGCGGCGCACTGTAGCAGTGCGCCACCGGGCCGGCCCGGCAAAAGCCATTTTGAGTGAAGTGATTATGTTGGGTGATTGAACGTGTGATATCAAGGAAATTCCAAATATACCGAACAGTGGAACTAACTAAAATAAATATGAAGTTTACAAAGTATATCTTAAAGGGTAATTTTCATGTTTATGTATAAGCTCTAGTAGGTTGATGTAATGTCATTAAAATAACATTTACAGCTTATTTGCTGCAGATGATTAATTATTGGAGTTGAGGGTGGGATAAATCCTAACCCAGGTTCCCATTACTTTTTAAAAAAATTAATTAATTGTTTTGGGTGGCTGGCTGGCTTACACCCATTACTTTTACATGTGTTGATCTATCTTTTGCAATCCTGGGCAGTTTAATGAGTGTATATACCGTGCCTATTTCCTCACCTCACATTAGTTTGCACCTGTCCAAAATGATGGAGCAGTAAGGGCTGAGTTTAATATAGGGTGTGATTATCTTAGGGAAAAGAAAAATAGTTGGTAAAACAGTTAAGATTGTCCTACTTAGATACCAAGACTGTAAGGAGTAGCCAGGATGTATTTGAAACATACTTAGGGAACAAGCAGAAACTGCCAGTCAATATCTCTTCACCCTGCTGGCTCCAAAGTAACTGCCTGGTGTCCACTTTGTGCAGTATCTGTCCATGAATGAGTAAAGCCATTGTGACAAAGGCTCTTTTGTTGCCTTTCTGACAAGTAAGAGGTGGGAGTTGGGGAGCTTTCCTTAGCCTTGGGCTGGAGGATGTTAAATCCCTTGGCACAGGTCATCAGGAAGAAGAAGTAGAAAATAAAAACCTCATGTGGGAAATTAGTAATTGATGAAAGGAAAATTACCCTGAAATCAAGAGTTCTCAAAAATTGTTTATCTTGTTACATTAATATCTTACCATCTGGCCCTTTCTTGTGGTGTGCTGTCTAAACCTCCTGATATCATACACGTGTGTTATAAATGCTACAACAAAGCCAGCTAAAAACCCATTACTTGGACAGATACTCTTCCAGAATCTACTAAATTAACTTCAACTCTAAACGTATTGTTGGCATTGGAATCTGGTTTTTTGGTTTTTTTTTAAAGAACTGGAGCAAGTTAGTTTATTTATTTTGTGGCTGGCCAATACGAGAACTTGAACCCCTGACCTTGATGTTGTAGCACCGCCCTCTAACCAGCTGGGCTAACTAGACCCGGGTCTCATTTAAGAAGCCATGTCCAGTGGAGCTTTTGTAGGACCACACAGTATTACACAAATGGGAGGTTAAGAAATGTTCTAATTTTATATCTAAAGTTAATTAGCAGCTCTAAGTGGAAGAGGACTTTTCCTGTCCTTTGGTACAGTGTCTGGTGTTCAGTCTAGATGTGGACTCCTGAGTTATTTACATACTGTCCTCTGAATGATGTGCAGGCTTCCAGCTTAACATTCAAGAGCTCACACAGCAGTGACTAGATGATCTTAGTGCGAGGGAAGCCCTCCCCTCTTTGGAATAAAGTGTAAGAGTCTTTGGGAAGAGGAACATTCTTCCATGAGTTAAGTGCGCTTCTTCTTGGAATGAATGATTGCCAGAGTGACCCAGCGTGGTCTCTAGCCTTCCCCTGAGATGTGGTCTGCCTTGTTTATTGTTTTATTCCCCCATCCAATGTAGTGCTTGACTCAGGCTGCCCAGCAAATATTTGTTAAATGGATGATAGAAGTAAAATTGGTTCAGTATTATGAATTCCTAAGTACCTTGTAAATGTTTGATGATTGTTTTATCCTAATTATACCGAAATATTGTGTCTTCTGACCTTTTGATGTCAGATTTGGGCATTATTAATTTGGGAGTGTGAAGGAGAAAAATGCTTCAATTTATTTCAGAGGAGAAAAATGATAGCTGGAAAGTAATGGAACCTGCTAGCAGTCCAAAAGGAATATCTTAGTTGTCTTGAAGTTGAGCCTGAGTCTATCATACCTACTACTCTCAGGGAGAATTTTTTTATCATAGAACCCTGCAGTAGTTATGAAAAATCCAAATTACAGTGGTGAAATTGGAAGTTCCGGGAGTTGACTGGGGGTGGGAAACGTTGTCAGAGGAAAAGGATGTCCTTGCAGTCGCTCAGTTCCAGAGGCACACTGCCTGAGAGAGAGGCAGAGGCATGGACTGGAAGAGGCTGGGAGGAAGTGGCCTGAGAATCCTTCAAGCTAAGAAGCATCCCGCAGTGGGTATTTCATTCAACCACTCACTCAGCACACATTTACTGAGTCCCAGCTGTGCGGTTGGCGGGCTGTCCACTTTGTTGTGATGAGGGCAGCGTCACTCCGACATGTCGGTTCAAGAACTGGCAGCTGAAGAACACACTCCCCTCATGCGCAGGAACCAATAACATGGGGAAGAGGAGGGAGATACAGTCCTGACCCCCAAAGGGGGGCATGTGAGGACACGTGGATAATCCAGGAGCATCAGGAGGAGGCCAGAGTGAGAGGCGGAGCACTGGCAGGCATCCTGAATCATTTCAAGGCTTTCGCCTTTTAAAGGTAGAGCCCACCTGAGGTTTGATCAGCCTTGGCAAAGGACAGCAGTCCACATTTGCTGTGAGCGGGGGAATAGCCTTTCATATTCATATTTGCTTCTTTGTCTATTTGGGTGATCATTGTCAGGAATCTGTATATCTCAGGGAAAGAAGGGATGGGGTAGGTTTTTGAAGACAAGTTCCAAGACACTCCCTCCCTCCCCCAACAAGAAAAAAAACAGACCAAATCTTTCTGTTAATGGCAGCTAAATAGAAGGGCAGGTGGGTTTCCCTTGTCACTCATGCTGGCATGAGTGTCAATCCCTGGGAGAGTGCCAGCCAGTGTGGGGTAACTGGTCACCAGCAGTTGCTTTGTATGCCACTGCAGTAACTGTCACTAGCACAGAAGATGCAGGCAAAGATGAGGGGGTTAACTGTGCTGTGGGTTTGAGTAACCACAGATGAAAACCAGAGCTCACTCAGCTAAAAAGAAGAGTTACTAAGCTTTCCCCTGCATTTGTGAGATGCCATCATAAGCTAGTGTGATGATAAAACGCCTGTAACACCAATCTTGGCAGCCCATGTTAAATTGCTGAAGCTGAGATCTTTTCTAGGGGTTAATAAATGGACTTGACCCAAAAATACAAATTTAATAGGGCTGGCTGGTTAGCTCCGTTGGTTACAGTGCCACCCTATAACACCAAGGTCAAGGGTTTGGATCCCTGTACCAGCAAGCTGCCAATAAAACAAAAACAAAACTACAAATTTTTCCGTTTCAGAGATGTGAATACAGCTGTGATGGAGCTGTTGATCATGGCTTATGCACTGAAGACCGCCTGTGCCAGGAATATTATTGGAGTCATCCCTTACTTCCCCTACAGCAAGCAAAGCAAGATGAGAAAGAGGGGCTCCATTGTGTGCAAGCTCTTAGCGTCCATGCTGGCGAAAGCAGGTGAGTGTGAACAGACCTGGGGTTCCAGCACTATTGTTCAGGATTCTTCCCTATTTTGAGATTAGTTCATACTTTGCATATCTAGTTTGGGACCTACTTTCTTTACATGTTGTTTGCTGATTACTTTTTCTTATTTGTTCCCTTTTGCATAGTTTGGTTAGGGATATGTGTGCTTAGGTATAAGTTCTTATTTTTTTCTTTTCTCCTTACTTTAGAATAGCATTGCTTCAGTGTTTTCTACTCTGTAGTCATGGGCTGTCCATTTTAATTGTTCTGTCACTTCTTTTCCATTTCATCTTAATCATTAAAGTTTTCCCTGGCAGTCTTGACATTTGAATGTGACCTTTTGAGCTTCAGGTCTAGATTTATGTATTTGCCTTAGTTAGCTAAATACTATTTAAGACCATAGTATTAAAACTGGATTTTCAGCCAGCTGCCAAAAAAAAAAAGGAACACTTCTTAAACCATTCCTTTATCACATAAATTATTCCAAACTTCAGAATCTTATCTTTGTGTTATATGAATCTCTTTTCTTCTAAAATGTATATTACTTTGCTTTTGCTTTCTTATTTCTTCCTACTTAAGCCACAGTTCTTAACATTTCTTCCTAGATTCTTTAATCAAGGCCTTACCATTTTTTACATCTTTTATTGCTTTGGTATTTATTAATTCCATATTCATATTTTTGCTTCTAGCTGATTTTTCTTTTCTCAGTTTTCAGGACCAAGCTAATAACAGCAGTAGAGGAGAACGTGCTTTTCTCCGCTTTAGTTCTTTGTCTGTGTGGAAGGTTATAGGCTCTTTCACATTAGGCTTGACTCACTCTTTAGTTCACTAAGTTGTGTTGAGGGTAGCAATCAAGTCTGTAACTACTGTGCTTGTTCACGGTATCCTCTGCTTTCAGTCTTCTGGTAGGAAACAGGAGTTGAGCGTCTAGTTTGTGTCCACTGTCGCCATTAACTTGTAGGGGTGAACTTTGTAATTTTTTGTTTTAAAATTTCAGGTTTAACTCACATTATCACTATGGATCTTCATCAAAAGGAAATACAAGGCTTTTTCAGCTTTCCAGTGGACAACCTTAGAGCCTCACCTTTCCTGCTTCAGTATATCCAGGAAGAAGTGAGGAGCCACCAGCAAACACCCCAATGTCCTCAAAAGAGATCCTATTTAGTTTTTCTCTGTTATCAGATTTCAATATTGAAAGGCACATCAAATGATTTTTCCCTTAAGTCTTAATGCCTGAGGCAGCCAGATAGGGTTCGCATTTAGTCATAGAGGATCATATCTTTAGAAGACATTAAAAATGGATTTCCTTCTAAGTATCTTTAGCAGTTTGCTTGTGTTTTCTAGAATGAAAACTTTTTTATCTCTTGATGTAGCAGTATTTTTGCAACGATGTCAATTGATAAATGTTGAAAAATTTTAAATGTGTGAATGAAATTCTAGCATATTAGCTAGTTTGGATCATTGATATATGAGGAACAAATGTATTACTAGCATCTAGGTGTTATTTTTTTCAGTATTTTCTATTTTTCCTCCAAATCTAGATTCCAAATTACAGAAATGCAGTCATTGTAGCCAAGTCTCCTGATGCCGCAAAAAGGTAAGTAAGGCAGACATTTGTAAAAATCCCCTCTAAGTGCTTGTGAGTCAGAATTAGCTGTTTTGGAATCCAGGGGTCATAACGTGGCCTATAATAGCTCACTGGCTCAAGTTTCCCCACGTCCTTGTCATATTCCACACCACAGCTTTCTAGCCTCCAAACAACACAAGTGGGTCTCTGAATAACTCTGCTTTCCCTTGGGAGAAAATGAAGTTCTCCTTCAGGTTCTCAGGAAAAGGAGAACAGTGAGGCTCTGAGAATTTTTCAGGCAATTTCTTTTCTTTTTTTTTGGCAGCTGGCTGGTATGGGGATCCAAACTCATGACCTTGGTGTTATAAGGCTGTGCTCTAACCAACTGAGCTAACTGGCCAGCCGGGTGATGGTTTTTTTGTTTGTTTGTTTTGTCAGCTGGCTGGTAGGCAGTGGTTTTTAAGACACCTTTTAGAACAAAGTTCTTTCTTCTGAAAATGACTGTTAGAATATTGGACAAAGGAGAGGACCAAAATGATCTAGAATTACATACTAGCCCAGACCCCAACTCATGTGCCACTGAAGGCATTTACATTCTGTCCTGGGCCTCACATTCTGATTTATATCAATAATTTTTTGTGTGTTCCTGAAAAGTTGAATGATATTTTCATTTCATGATTAATAGAGTGATGAAATAGTGATGCTTTGGTTTCCTCCTATCAGTTTCACCATTTCTCTCTTTCTCTTAGGGCCCAGTCATATGCTGAAAGACTGCGTCTGGGTTTGGCTGTAATCCACGGAGAAGCTCAGTGTACGGAGCTGGACATGGATGATGGGCGTCATTCTCCCCCCATGGTCAAAAATGCTACTGTGCATCCAGGCCTGGAGTTGCCGTGTAAGATTAGCTCTGTGTTTTTATTTTATTTGTAAACTGAAGAAAGTTTTAATCAGTGTAAATGGCTAGGAGTTAACACCTATGGGCATGTATGCTGTCTTGCTATTTTTAATTAATTGGATGGTATTGCATCGATTTCTCCCTTTGTAAAAGGGAAGTGCGTGTGTTACACACATTTGTAGTCAGTATAAGGACGGCTGAGCTAATCTGGGTAGCACTTCGCATTCAGAGAGTGTTAAATTTAACTTTAGTAAAAAAGCTGTGTGAAATCTTAATTTTATATTTTGGTAAGGTAGGTGATAGCTATTGAGGTTTTGGCCATCAGGTAACTTTAGCATTTATTTTAGTAATAGCCCTTTGACCTCATACCCAACTAACTTGCTGTTATTAATCCAACCATGTGGAAACTATTTACTTCCGGGGACTTTTTTTTTTTTTTTTTTTTTTTTTTTGGTGGCTGGCCAGTACAGAGTAGAGGGTAATAACTAACATTCTTTAGTGGAAAATATGTTTAAGGTTTTAGATGGAGATTATTTCTTTTTAAAATCTGTATCTGTTTGCCATGCCCCAGAAATAGAGATTAGGGCTGGCAGGTTAGCTCAGTTGGTTAGAGAGCAGTCTTGTAACACCCAAGGTCAAGGGTTCAGTTCCCAATACCGGCCAGCTGCCAAAAACACCCCCAAAAAACAAAAATACAGATTAATAGTAAGGTGAAGAAATGTTAGAATAGTTACACCTCAGTTATTTCAGACAGACACCTGTGTATAAGCATTCTTATTTTCTTTTCCACTCTGTAAATTTTATTACATTGTTTTTTTAATTTAAATTTTTGGTATTAGCATTTTATTTACTTTTTGAGAGTTTTATAATTAGGTCCCATGCATGAATGGGGACACAGACCCCATGGAGCTTATTACTATGGCCCAGACTTCCTGATCTCAGCCCATATCTAAGGGGAGAGGCAGCAGGACTGGCTTGAGGGTCCATTGTGATTATCCTTGGGGGTTCAAGGGTAAGGACTTCCCCCAGTTCCAACTCAGCACATTCTTTTTTTTTTTTCCTTTTTGTCTTTTTTACTGACCGGTAACGGGATCACAACCCTCGGTGTCGCACCCATACCAGGGACCGGCAACGGGATCGCAACCCTCAGTGTTGCGCCCGCACCGCGCTCAGCCAGTGAGTGGGAACCGGTCTCCACATGGGATCCGAACCCTCGGCGGGAGCACCGCCGCACTCCCAAGCGGCACACTCTCCAGTGCACCACCGGGCCAGCCCAACATAATTAAACATTCTTGAATAAATGATACATTCGCATATTTCAGAATTCGAAAAATAGAAAATCTTTTACAATGCAAAGCCTCCTGGCCTCCCACAAACTTTCTTCTTCCCCCAGGTACTCATGTCTCCAATCCGGTTGGTTTCTGGTATATCCATTCAGAGGCCTTATGGATATATAAGCAAATATGAGGGCACTTCAAAAAGTCGTGGAGAAATAGAATTAAAAGATATACGAACCTTTCCATGAACTCTTTGAGGATCACCTCATACTTCTTTTTCTCTCATTTCTACACACTTCTTTGGTGGCTGTCCTGTACAGGGATCTGAACCCTTGCTGGACCTTGGTGTCACAACACTGTGCTCTAACCAACGGAGCTAACCGGCCAGCCCTTCTCAGTTCCACACAGATGGCAGTATTGCTCTGCCCCCTTGCTCTTTTCATTCATTAGCTCCTTTCCTGTCAGTACATACAAACTTCTGTCTTTTTAACAATTTCATAGTATTCTATTTTAAGGATATACCATAATTTATTTACTTTGTAAGTAAAGAACATTGGTTTTTCACTAAGACTTTTTTTTTTTTTTGTCCTTTTTGAGACTGGCCGCACCGCGCTCACCCAGTGAGCGCACCGGCCATCCCTATATAGGGCCATCCCACGGGCTCGGCCCTTCACTAAGACTTTATATCTTGAGGATATAACTAAACTGTTACCACCCCTCATCCCATCTCGAAGGGTTCGTATAGTGAATGTTATAAAGCAGATATGAACAGTTTGAAGGATTGGAACCAATATTAACTGACAAAGAACTTACATCTAAATCATCATTAAAAAAAGAAAAGAAAAAAAGGGGAACAAGGGGGGTTTCAGATTGAACAAGATCCTCACATTTCATCTAATACATTGTCTTGGCTAGAGTGTAACAAAATGGAAAGAGGATTGCTGTAATACAAAACTTGCACCACAGTAAGCTATACACTCCTGTGTTCCAAGCACATCCCCGTTCTCCTAATGCTCCCAGCTCAATTAGTTCTGGGCCTGTTGTGCCTGCTCATAAATGAGCACGTAGATCTTTAACCCACTCTTTGTTATAGGCTGGCGTCAGGGTATCAGCTTGGTAAACAAGGCAGCTGAGGTCTGCCAGATCATTGGTAAAATCAAACAACTGACTGATGTCATGTGTGATAGAGGGACTGTTGGGATTCACTATCTTCAGATGTTCTTCATACGCTTTACAGATGCCTTCCATGCATTCACTCACTGATTCACAGTCAGTGGAAGTTCTGCCTCTGGCCTTCTGGTAGGCTGTACCAGCAAAATGGTGGGAGTCGTTGCGCCAAACTTCCCACTGCAACCACTGCCAACACTGCTGCACCTGAGCTTAGCTGCAGCGCCACCAGCCTACCACGATCTATTTAATCAGTCCCCTGTTGATGGACAGGTAGGGTTTTGTTTTTTTTTCAATCTTACACTGAAAAACAAAGCTCTAGTAGTAATACACATCTATTGAGCTCTGATTACATGCAAAGAGCTGTTCTGAGTGCATTAATAGGTCACTGCAGTTGGTCCTCAACCTTCTGTCTAGAGACTTTTATTATTTCTCATTCTTTCAACCAGGAAACAGACCCACAGCCAGGAGCAGGTAAATCCAAGGTTTGGAATAAAGCGTCTGGCTCCAGAATCCACACTTCGTTTTTCTTAGCTTTTTATTTTGAACTAGAGAGAAGTTGAAAGAATAATACAGACTTCCACAATACTCTTCACTCAGTCTCCAAATTTAACATTTATATACATATTATTATTTTTTGTACCGTTTGAGAGTGGGTTGTGGATATAATGCCCCTTTATTCCTAAATACTTTAGTGTATACTTCTAAAAACAAAAGACTCTCTTACATAATTAATCAGACTCAGGAAACTAATGTTATAATACTATTATCTACAGGCCTTATTCATATTTTACCAATTGTCTCACCAATGTCCTGTAGAGCAAAAGAAAAAACCTTTTTTTCTGGTCTAGGACCTAATCCAGGGTCACATGGCATCTAGTTGTCATTTCTCTTTAGTCTCATTTAATCTGGAATGGCTCCTCTGTTCTTTGTTTCTTATGACCTTGATACTTTTGAACAGTACAGGCCCGTTATTTTGTAGACTGTCCCTTAATTGGTGCTTGTTTGTGTCCTCATGATTAGATTCAGGTTTGCACTTTTGGCAGCACTGTCACAGGAAACACGTGATGTGTCTCATTACTGGCGATGTTGATTTTTGATCACTTGGTTAAAGTGGTGTCTGGCAGGCTTCTTCACTGTAAAGTTACTCTTTTTTCCCTTTGTAATTAATAGTAACATATGTTAAGACTATGCAAATATCCTGTTTCTCATCAAACTTAGCATCTGTTGATGGTTCTTGCCTGAACAATTATTACTGTGATTGTTGTCAAATGGTCATTTTTCTGATTCCATCGTTCCCTCTATATTTAGTAGTTGACATTCTAGTGTAAGAAAGTGTTTCCTTCTTCTCTGTTCATTCACTCATTTATATCAGTATGGATTCATAGAATCTCATTTTATTCAGTGGGTTATAATCCATTGCTATTATTTAATGTTCAAATTGTTTCAGACTTTTCTTTTCTTTTTTTTTTTTTTTTTTGGTCTTTTTGTCTTTTTCCGTGTCCGGCAACGGATTGCAACCCTCAGTGTTGCCCCCGTACCGGACCAGGGACCGGCAACGGGATCGCAACCCTCGGTGTTGCTCCTGCGCCTCGCTCAGCCAGTGAGCGGGAACCGGTCTGTATGTGGGATCCGAAC
>NW_007736425.1:5196-28203 GCF_000696425.1 Galeopterus variegatus | reverse complement strand
TTGGTAATGTGTTTACATAATATAAACAAATAAAATGAAAATAAATTTTTATTATTAAGTAATTAATAACTATAATAAACAGCTGCATTTTTAATATTCTGTATGCTCATACGTGTTTAATATTAACTCTTACATTCTCATGTATTACTGGTCTATCAGGGCAGAGAAACTTGATTCAGAAAAATAACCTCATTATTTCTATCAACATACACAGTATAGTTCACTAGATAAGATGTGCTGGCTAATGGCTATATCAAACAACTCAAAATATCAGTGGCAGGAGATACTCAAGAAATACTTCTTGAACTAAATTGAGCTTTGCATTTCTTTTCTTTCTTTCTTTCATTTTTACAAACTTTGTGTACATAGAACCATCAGAAAGCAAAGAAGTCACTATGTCAGCTGCCCAGGTAGACAATCTGTAGTTGGTTGGCATCGCCTTCATTACTGATTCTGAATTTATATGATGGCAATAAGAAATCATTTTCTGGGCCGGCCCAGTGGTGCACTGGATAGTGCGCCGCTTGGGAGCGCAGAGGCGCTCCCGCCGAGGGTTCGGATCCCATGTGGAGACCGGTTCCCGCTCACTGGCTGAGCGCGGTGCAGGCGCGACACCGAGGGTTGCGATCCCGTTGCCGGTCCCCGGTACAGGCGCGACACTGAGGGTTGCGATCCTGTTACCAGTCAGTAAAAAAGACAAAAAAGGGAAAAAAAAAAAAAACTGAAGTCAATTTAGTTCTTGTTCTACTATAGACCTTATTTTATTTCTGATACATTTTTAAAATTTTTCCGTCTGTTGATAAAGTTTAACATTTCATTGAACTAGAAATAAACCAAGATTTAAATGGGTAAGGAATGAATAATTCCTCATAGCCCATTTTATTTTATTTTATTTATCTTCAGGTGGCTGGCCAGTACAGGGATTGAACCCAGGACGTTGGTGTATCAGCACCACACTCTAACCAACCTGAGCTACCTGGCCAGCCTGGGGAAATGCTAATTTTATATATTCTTTTATTTTTTGGCAGCTGGCTAGTACAGGGATCTGAACCTTTGACAATGGTGCTATAACACTGTGCTCTAACCAACTGAGCCAAATGCTCATTTGAAAAGCAAAAGACAATTTTCTACTTTATTCATAAGAACATTGGAAATGATTTGATGAAATGAAGACATTTTTACTGTAGTTCATATAGTTTTGACAGTGATTTCTGGCCACAATTAATGCACAATTAATTTTATTTTTAAACTGGATTTTATTTGATAAAATGGAGAAAGAGAAAAGAATCTTAAGCTTACGGTAGTTTTAGCATCCTTTATCCTTGACCTTCAGTACCTGCATGCTTTGAAAATTTGGAATTTTAAGTGTTTTATTTTCTGGGTAAGCTATTAGAAAATTATTGGTCTATGAGGTGCTAGTCATTTCCCTCTGTCCTGTAATAAAGTCTGTTTCTGTTTTTGTAGTAGCCACCAAATTATGTGTTCCGTTTTATCCAGATCCTAAAGGCAGATATGAACAAGGAATGAATATATTGGGGAAAAAGGCTTTCTTTTAATCCTTATTTATTTTTGGCAGCTGGCTGGTATGGGCATCTGAATCTACGACCTCATGTTACCAGCACCACACTCTAACCAAGTGAGCTAACAAGCCTTTTTAGCCTTTTTTAACCTCAATCATAGCCATGCCTTTTTTCATTTCAAATTAACAATAGTTTTTTGGGGGAGATAGGGTTGTAGAAAAGTAAACATGAATACTGTTACATGTTTTCTGCATAAAACTAGAGCTGGATTTCTGTTGATCTTTGATGAGGGATAGTGGTTTGCAATCTTTTTTTTTTTTTTTTTTTACAGAGAAAAATGGTCAAGAAAAGAGACCACCTCTTTTTAAGAAGTGGGTAGATCAACATAACCACCTAACCACCTGGTATAATTTAAAGACAGAACCCTAGGACGTTCCTCCTAATATGGGTGGTTTATTTTCTGCCTCTTTCTAGATGATGTCTATTAAAACTTGTCCTTATGGGGCTGGTTACTTAGTTCAGTTGGTTAGATCATGATGCTGATAACAGAAGGTCCAGGGTTTAATTCCTGTACCAGCCAGCCTACAAAAAATAAATAAAATTAGCTAGTAAAATAGTACTGAATTTCATCTCAGCTAATTTGCCGGTTTACAGAAAGGAGTACTTGGTCTTTGAGGTATGCAATGCCCATAGATGGGAATCAGCCAAAATTGATGGTTTCCTGTTAGTCACTAAACTATATAATCCCCCTAATGTTATTCTCTTCCCCTTCCTCCACTACTAATTTAATAAATATTTCAAAAGAATAAAAAGCTTTCAAAAAAAGAATATTCCCCATACTGTGGCTCTCCCCTCCCCCTGAAAAAAGTACAATACTTAGCCTGTTCTTTTGAAAAAAAAATTTTTCCCTCTGTTTACTAACCTCGTTTTGAGGGTAAATCTTATTTTCTTTCTCTGTCTTGTAGTTTGCTTTTTACACTGATGGCCTTTTCCAGATGTAGATTTTGTAGTCAGATAAGAAGCCTCTACTTTAAGGACCAATTAAAGCAGGAAAATACGATGGGCCTGTAGTTATTGTCTTCAAGTTCCTGATTTTCAGGAAACACTCTGATTATGTCAGTAGTGCAGTTATCCGATAATAAGGTTACATTGTCAAAGTAAGGTTACTTTGGAAGAAAATGAAGTAAAGCCATCTCTTGATCTGGTAGCCTTTCGCTGATTGGTGTTCTACAGAGTGGCATTTATTCTGCATTCCTTTATCAGTTGGATTTTTCTTTTTTCTTTTTCTTTTTTTAAACAAAGATGACCGGTAAGGGGATCTTAACCCTTGGCTTGGTGTTGTCAGCACCACACTCTCCCGAGTGAGCCACGGGCCGGCCCGAATTTTTCTGTTTTGAGTGGCATTGCAGTGCTGCTTCTGTGTTGGTGAAATCCTCCATTCTCTGCACCTCCATCTTTTGTGCTGTGCACTATGGTGCCTGTTAGTCACATGCGGCTCCTGAGCTCATGAGATGTGGCTAGTCTCAACTGAGAAGTGCTGTGTATATAACACACACCAAATAACAAAGACTTAGTATGAAAAAAATGTAAAACATCTCAATACATTTTTATATCAATTACATGTTGCAGTGGTAATGGTTCAGATATATTGGGTAAAGTAAGATCTATTAATTTATCCTGTTTGTTTTTATTGGGGGGGGGGGGCGATGGTGGCTGCCTGGTATGGAGATCGGAACCATTGACCTTGGCTCTAACCAGCTGAGCTAACTGGCCAGCCCTTTTACTTTTCAGTGTGGCGACTAGAAAATTTAAAAGTACATGTACGACTTGCCTTCTATTTCTGTTGTCCAGCACTGCTCTAGACAACTCTGTTTCTGAGACCCCAGGTTCATTGGTTCATTAAGGAGGAATCAGTGTGTTTTGCTGTGTTTTTATTATTACTATTATTTGTCTGCGCAGTGGTTTTGCTGTCACTTCAGGGAATGAGGTTGTGATTACATTTATCTGTTTTGCTAGTGATGATGGCCAAAGAGAAGCCACCAATAACCGTGGTTGGAGATGTTGGAGGACGCATCGCAATCATAGTGGTATGGTCATGTGTCATCCTTCATGTGCAGAGATGACACTGCTGGCTCTTAGTCAGTAGGTTGTCCACTTGTGGATTGTATTTCCAGTAATGATGATAGATTTAAATGGATCCATCTATTCTTTCTCACCCAAACTCCCATAGGACAGGTAGCAGAAATTTTTATATAGTTGAACAGGGATTAAAGTATAAACTACAGATAAAAAAAAAATAGCATAGTATCTCCCATTAAGGAAATTCAGCATTATAACCTTCCCCTTATGGGTTCTAGGTCTCTCAAGCCGGCTTGCTTAATCATCCTTAATCCTTAGGCCCCAGAGATGAGCTGAAGATGAGCTGTTGTCTTTCACTAATGAGAACAGGTGTCCCAGTGCAGGCTCATTTTTCATTTGACATATATGTGCACCCAGCTCTGAATGTCTTTGCTGGCAAAAGGGTTACTGGTCCTTTACAGAAGCTCACTTTATGTCTGTTTTCCTCTCCTGTAATATTCCCTTGGAAAAAAAATAAATGGGACACTGGCTCTGTGGAATTAATCAGAAATTTAAAGCAGGGAAATAAGTCTTGGCAATCTTAACTCTAGGTATAATGTCACACACGTATGGTTGGTTGTAAGGCTTCACTGCTCTTTGCTCTGACGGACACACCAAGTACAGTCAAGGCACTTCTATTGCCATTTCTGGATATTCGGTCTTTTTTTTTTTTTTTTTTTAAAGATGACTGATAAGGGGATCTTAACCCTTGACTTGGTGGTGTCAGCACCACACTCTCCCAAGTGAGCTAACCGGCCATCCCTATATAGGATCCGAACCCGTGGCCTTGGTGTTATCAGCACCACACTCCCGAGTGAGCCACGGGCCGGCCCTGGATGTTCAGACTTTGACCCAGGCACATAGCTCTGATTTTCCATCAGAAATCCTCTGAAACAAAGTGCAGAACAGAGCAGAGACGTTTGTGTCTTTACAGGCTGGCATAGAGGGTGGTTCCTTAATACCAACTCTGTTCTCCTCTCAGGATGACATTATTGATGATGTGGAGAGTTTTGTTGCTGCTGCGGAGATCCTGAAAGAGAGAGGTGCTTACAAGATCTATGTCATGGCCACTCACGGCATTCTGTCGGCAGAGGCCCCCCGCCTGATTGAGGAGGCTTCCATTGATGAGGTCTGTCTGCTTTTAACAGCTTGGAACATTCAGCTTGAGTCAAGATTTGTGGCTGTATTTTCTGTGAATGATAAAATGACTCAGTCAGTATTAAATTGCTCCCCATACTGGCCAGCTACCCGTCCCCCACCAACAAAATTAAATTGGTTAGTCTCTCTCTAGAGCGCCTATGAAATAGTGCCTCTGCTGGCTAGCAGTTTTGGGGGAAAGGTATATATTTACAAATATATGTCTGTTTGCATAAAGATTTGCTTTGTGCAGTGTTGTAACACCAGGTCGAGGGTCTGGATCACTGTACTGGCCAGCCACCAAAAAAAAAATAGATTTGCTTCTGTACTTTAATATAATTTGACACACTATAGTAGCATTTCTCTTGAGACTTGCTTTCTCTGATAATATGAAAGTTTTACACAGTCACTGTATTTCTGCACGTAGACTAGGATATTCACAGGACTTGAGTCTTCTGTTCTGAGCCATGTAACCTTCCCCTTGTGTAAAGCTGGGTAACTTTAGTTTGTAAAACTGTACTCAGCGGAACAGGGATTCGTAGTTCGGAACTTGGGCTGTGGGTACTATATGTTAGATAAACTTTTCTGAGTATTAGTTTGGGGTACACATCAGTAACTTTTTAAATTTTTTGTTCAATAACTTTATTTTCTATTGCTGCGTGACTTAGGTGGTGGTGACGAATACTGTCCCTCATGAGGTACAGAAGCTGCAGTGTCCCAAGATAAAGACTGTGGATATCAGTTTGATTCTTTCTGAAGCAATTCGGAGAATCCACAATGGAGAGTCCATGGCTTACCTTTTCCGAAACATCACTGTGGATGACTAGCTTTCATGGTTGCTTGAGCCTGGAACCCTTAAGGAAAACATGTAAAGAGCAGTGCCGTCAGTTATGTACAGTGTTTCCTCTCAAGGGAGGCCTGGAATAGCCTGGAGGTAGATAGTCTCCCTCGCCAAGATTGGTGGGTAGGAGGATTGAGGTTTTCAAGGAGAAGACAGAGCAATGGATGATAACATGGCCTTAAATGTCTGCTGTCAACAGCCTTGTTCCTTACACAGGAGTTATAGATGCTTCCCTGAAAAGAACCTGCAAATCCCACTGATACTGAAGAGAAGTGCAAGGCGGATTAAGTCCTAACCGTAGTGTCCCTTCAGTTGTTTTGACCCCAGGGAGAAGAGGGTGTTAATGTTGAGCCTGGTCAGGGGAGTGGAGTGCCCTGACACGTTTCTTTTTTTTTAAAAAAAGATGACCGGTAAGGGGATCTCAACCCTTGGCTTGGTGTTGTCAGCACCACACTCAGCCAGTGAGCAAACCGGCCATCCCTATATAGGGATCCGAACCCGTGGCCTTGGTGTTATCAGCACCGCACTCTCCCGAGTGAGCCACGGGCCGGCCCGCCCTGACACATTTCTGTTCAGTTGTCACCGCACTCCACACCCCACCCCACTCCTGGCAGCTTCCTGTAAGTCTTTTATAGAGAATCATATTTTTCTTTCACAAACTGCTGTGCCTGCTGCCATTCATTGAACAGTGAAGCATTCATGGTGTTACTCTTTCCAGGGTGTCAGATTAGAGAATAGCATCCCTTCTCTGGGTGTCTGCCTCACTCTGAAGTGGCAAATAAAAGTATTTGTTGTCTCACTTGTCTCTTCATTACACTGCAGAACTGTGTGCTCCCCTGCCTAGATGGTGACTAGCTTCTGTCCGTCTGTGCATAAGACAAAGACCATGGCTGGTCCCAAACCCTAGATGTAAGTCTCCCTCTGCAGGTTCCATGCCCTTCCAAAGCATTGAAGTTAAATCCTTGTTGAAAAATATATTTAAATTTTAAATTAAAAAAAAAATCTAATTGTCCTTTTTCCTGTGTACACGACTCCAGATGCATTACTTAGGACAGCACTTGGCCCTTCTACCCGACATTTTAAATTACATCATCACAATTCTAGTATTTACCACCTTTGTCAGGGAGGCCATACTGCAGATGTGGAATAGCTTTTCGTACCTTTGAGCCTGATCCAAGTCAGGACTAAATGTCATAGAAACGAGGAGTGTCTGCTGGGAAATAAATTGGAATTGTTTGTTGGTTCTGTTAGCTCCTGAGAGACAAATAATTCTTTTTTGTACAGCTGTATTTCTCTGCAGGAAGTTTTCTTCATGTTTATCCCTTTCCTAATGACAAGAAAAGTTCTGAACCCACAATCAAGACTTTAAGCACATTAGCTCTGTCAGGCACACGAATAAGTTACCTTCTGTTAATGGTCCAAGAAGGGGAATTTGAGCAAAGAACTCAATCATTAAAATAATTAGTGCAAAGCTACAGGACTATGCCAGTTGTCGGGTTGAGGCAATAGCTATACTAATTGTATGGCTAGAGCAATTCATAACTAAAGCCAAAATGTTTCATTGCTTTAGGTCCACGCTAGGTAATTGTGAAAGATCCTGGGAGCCATTGGCAGACGACATGAGCTCAGTCCTCAGCAGTAGCAGCAAGAGCAGAAGCAGCAGTGGCAGTGGCCTCTCAGGGCATCCCGTGGGCACTGGCAGCAACAGCTTGCAGCAGCAGCCTCCAGCAGCTATAGTGGCCTCCCCGTATCCCTCCTGGAGGCATCCCAGTGGTGGGGGGCACCATGGATCAGAGCCACTCGTCCTTTATTTATACTTAAGTCCTAACTCAGGACACCTGGGTGCACATGCACAATTACATTAGACAATCACCAAGGAATACCTGGGCACACGTGCATATTTACATCAAATGCTCAGCAAGATTCTGAACATCTGAGGGGCCCTGACCATTTTCCTTTGCTTTACCCTACAGTTAACCTGGTGGTAGAGGAAGAGCCCTGGACTGTTTGTTAGTCAGGGGACCTGGTTGGTAATTCATCAAGTCAGGCAGGTGACTAGTACTTTCTGGGCCTCTCATCAGTCATGAAAAGGGAGGTTTGGAATTGAAAACTAAAGTTCTTTTCAACTCTAAAATTCCATTTTATACCCGTTAATGTTTTCTTTCCTATTCTCCATGGGTGGAGATTTTAAAATGTACTTATGTAGCAAAAGTAGAATATACTGTAGTTCCTGGAGTTAGAATATGCTACCCTTTCCTTTGGTATTTAGTGAGTCCTAATATGTGCCTGTCCTCAGCAAGTAATAAATGGGCCTGTGAGGACTCAGGGAGATGACATTCTGGTCTTAGCTAGTGTGTAGCTGGCTGAGAAATGAGACCCCATCGCCCAGCACAGCCAATGCTCCATCCTAAGGCTTTATTTAGCTTTGTGATCTAGCCCTGAGTTTTCTAAGAATGCAAAAAAGACTACAAAGCACTTGTTCTTTTGATAGCAACAACTACTGTGTGCTGGGTGTTGGGAATATTATGGTGAACAAAAATCCTTCAATTAAATGTACCAACTCAGGGCCAGCCCCGTGGCTCACTCGGGAGAGTGCGGCGCTGGTAGCACCGAGGTCACGGGTTCGGATCCTACATAGGGATGGCCGGTGCGCTCACTGGCTGAGTGTGGTGCAGACCACACCATGCCAAGGGTTGTGATTCCCCTTACTGGTCAAATAAGTAAAAAATAAATGTATCAACTCAGATTAAACTAGTTAAGCGTTGGCCAATTAGCTCAGTTGGTTAGAGTGCAGCCTTATAACACCAAGGTCACAGGTTCAGATCCCCTATACCTGCCAGCTGCCAGAAAAAAAAGTGAATAGTCATGAAAAGTTAAAAAGGGAGTATATGGTACAGATGTATTCATAGGTTTTTAACTAGCTTCACTGCGTGTAAATGCTGTTATGTTTTATTTACACAGTTTCTGGAAGAATCTGGTATGAGAAAGTCACACCTCAATTATTGAGGGCACCAGATTTTTCACCTAGTCTTGTCTAGTTCTGCCTTGTAATGAGCTAAAATGCTGGTGCTTTATCAGATGAGTCAGTGTTTTGAGATAAATTAGGTTAGGGCGGCCTAGCACTGAAAAGTCTGTCATTTGGTGGCTAATTGGAAGTGCCTGGGTAGTGGGTAGTCTTTTCCAAGTTGCTTGCCTTTTGAATGAACAAAGTTATATGGGAACTGTCCCCAAGGGGCCAAGAACTCAGGACTGCCCTATGTACCACTTCCCTATTGTAAGGAAAATGAAAAAAATGGTCAGGCTCCCTCAGCTGTTAGGAGTCTTGCCGAGCATGACCTAGCATGTCTGATGTAAACATGTTGACTGCGCCCAGGTGTTCCTGGGCTGTTGTCTGATGTAGTTGCGCAAGTGCCCGCAGGTGTTCTCTGGTTAGCTGACTTCAGTGTAAAGGACAAAGGGCTCTGATCCACAGTGCCCCCTGGAGGCCACCAGGCCGCTGCTGGATCTGCTCTAAGCTGCTGCTGAGGAGGCGGCCAGGGGCTGAGCTCAGGTCCGAATAAAGCATGTCCACCTCGCCAGCCGCTCCCAGGATCTTTTTCCAATCACCTAGCTCGCGACCTGCGTATTAGGGGTTTGTGACCCAGTCTGCACAATGGGTTTGAAGGGTCTGTGACTCAGCCTGACACCTGTGTAAAGGAGACAGCTAATGACACAAGGCATGACTGCCATGATACCCCTTAAATCTTTCCATCCTGATGTGCCCCCCAAGAGTGGGTGAACCTGGGGCCTTTCTAGGTTAAGGGGATGGATGGAGTCTAGTCGGACCTTGGGAGGCCTCCCCTGCCCGCCAGCTGATGGCTTCCTTCGCTAATGCAGAGGCCTTGGCACAGCCCCGCCGCTCCTTTCTTTGGGAGCATCTACTGAGAATAAAAGGGGCGTCTTGGGGTGCGGCCGTTACAGCAGGCTCCCCTGTGGGCAGGCCCCCGCCACTGGTGGCCTTTGCTCCCCAGGAGGCTCTCGGAGAGGGCGTGTCCTTAGCGCGGAATCCTCGGGGCGCGCGGGGCCCCCACGACCCGACAGCGACCGCGGCCGCCCTCGTTCCAAACGTCCGCCGGCCGCGAGGCGGCGCCAGGGGACAGGAGCGCGGGGCTCGAGTTTGGAGACCGGGCGAGACCGGGCGAGACCGGACGGCGGCGCGGCGGGCAGCAGAGGGTCGTCGGCCGGGACCCCCCCGGGGAGGCGGGGGCGCTGATTTCCGAGAGGCTCGGTCCCGAGGCTGGGCCCAGGGGAGGGGACCCCCCGGGGCCTCGCAGGCTCCGCGACAGGCCGCGAGGTGTGTGTGAGGGGTGAAAGGAGCACGGTCGCCTGTCCCCTTGGGGTCACAGACCGCTCCTGACAGGGCGCACGATGCCGCCCTCGATGGGAGCGACCACGGTCTCCCTCCGGGAGCTGGCCGACCTGGCCATCGGCACTCCGGAGGTGGGCGCCGTCAACTTCACGGCCCTGCACACGCTCATCGTGGCCATGCTCAAGAGCCTCAACCTCCAGGAGACCCGCACTGACTTCCAGTCCCTGTCTCCCGAGCTGAGCCCCCGGCCCTCGCTCAGCACTCCGCACCCGCCGGCCACCAAAGAGAAGCGGAGGAGCGTGAGCAGGGTGCCCCCGCAGGCGCTGGAGAGCCAGGTGCAGGACCTCACCAGGCAGCTCAAGACCATCGGCAACCAGGTGCGGGGCATCGTCACCCACGTGCAGCACTTAACCTCCGAGGACGGCGGCCTCCACGTGGACGCCCGGGAATGGCTGGAGGACAAGGACATGGCCATGCTGATGGAGGACAAGGACATGGCCATGCTGGTGCAGGACAGGGAGCAACCAGCGTCTAAGGGGGTCGTAAAAGACACCAAGAGGGTCAGCATCAGCAAGGTGAGTGCAGGGGGCCCACGCAGTCCCTCTACCCGCTCCAGGTCGGGCTCCAGAACCAGTGCCTGAGGGGCACGGGAAGCTGGGGACAGGATGGGATGCCAGGCCTTGGTGCAGCCTGGCCCCATGCAACCCGTGCTCTACCTTGCAGGCCATGGGGCTCCTTGAGGACGTCATGGAAGACGTAAAAATCCTGAAAGAAGCCCACCAAAAGGCGCAGTTGTTCCCTGAGTTGAAGTCCCAGGTGAGGGCACCTTGGAACCCCACCTGGGAAGCAGAGTGGCCCCTTCCCATGCCCCTTCATCCTGGCCCCTGTTTACACTGAGGTTCAACCACCACTGACCAGACACCCAAAGACCCTGAACTGACCCAGAGAGGAGCTAACAACTTCTCAGAATACTCTGAGAGCAAATTCCCTTTAAAAAAAGAAGAAAGAAGGGAGTGGGTGTTGAAAGACTGAGGCCACAGTCCAAGAGGAGGCAGTTTGGATGGAGAGTTAGACCCCAGCTCCCTGTGGTTATGACAAATCTCAGCATGCAGGGGACAGCTTCACTTGGACTTTTGTTTTCTTGGAGGGAGAGTATATGAGAATGGTGCAGCATAAGCATTGTCCCCTGAAGAGCAGGAAACATGGTGCATGTCAACTCGAGATGACAGACGTGCTCATGTTTCACTTGTGTATTGGGCCAGACAGGGGGTTAGTACCTGGAAGGAAAAGAAGGGGCAATTAGGAAGAAAGCCTAGGGAGAGGCTGAGAAGAGACAGGAGGGAAAAGGAAGGCCAGGAGGAGTAAGGAAGAGGGGGCCACAAGAGGGACCCCCAGCCACTGATCCCATTCTGCTGCATCTCTCCAGGCCTTGAGACCCCAGGGCCGTTCATTTTTGCTCTGGAAATCTGATCTGCTTTTCTTTTCTTTTTTTTTTTCTTTTTTTTTTTTTTTTTAAAAGATGACCGGTAAGGGGATCTTAACCCTTGACTTGGTGTTGTCAGCACCATGCTCAGCCAGTGAGCGAACCGGCCATCCCTATGTGGGATCCGAACCCGGGGCCTTGGTGTTATCAGCACCGCACTCTCCCGAGTGAGCCACGGGCCGGCCCTTATTTTCAAACTTTAAAGTGTGCTGGGGTTTCTTGGATTTTGCGTGTATTTGTGTGTGTGTGTTTTATTTTTGTTTTTATTTGTTGTTGTTGTTGTTATAAAAGATGACCAGTAAGGGGATCTTAACCCTTGACTTGGTGGTGTCAGCACCACGCTCTCCCAAGTGAGCTAACCGGCCATCCCTATATGTGATCCAAACCCATGGCCTTGGTGTTATCAGCACCACACTCTCCCAAGTGAGCCACGGGCTGACCCTTGTGTGTGTTTTTGACTAATCTTAGATTCTGGAGGTTTGCACAAGTGTAGGGAAAATGTAGGAAATGGTCAGGGCTCCCTCGGATGCTTGGTATCTTGCAGGACACTTGATGTAAATATGTAACTGTGCACGTGCACCCAGGTGTTCCTGGGGTATTACCTGTGGATGCATGTGAGCACCCAGGTGTTCCTGGGTTGTCTGACTTGCACCCAGGTGTCCTGGGTTATCGGACTTAAGTATAAAGGATGAGTGACTCTGATCCACAGTGCCCGCCCCCCTGCCCCTGGGGGGATCATGGGGGGGGTGGCGTTACTGCTGCTGGAGACTGTTGCTACGAGCTGTTGCTGCCAGAGCCCCTGGGATGCCCTGAGAGGCCACTGCTGCTACCGAGGAAGCTGAGGACTGAGCTTGTGTCATCTGCCAACAGCTCTGGGGATCTTTCCCAATTACCTAGCTCGTGGACCTGCATGTGAGGGGTCTGGTGATCCAGCCAAGCATGTGAGGGGTCTGGTGACACAGGCTGGCATATAAGGGGTCTGTGACCCAGTCTGTACAAGGGGTTTGAAGGGTCTGTGGATCCTAGCCCTAGCAATACAATCAGCTACGTCGGCAGGATTCCAACAACAGCCTTAGCAATGCACACAAGTCATAAGGAGCAACTCAAGTTTTAGCAATTTGCTTTTTTGTTTTTCAAGTAATAGACTTATTTTTTTAGCAGTTTTAGGTTTACAGAAAAACTGAGCAGAAAGCATACATTTCACATACCAACCCCCCGACACACACACACACACACACACACACACACACACACACACACACTTTCTCCCATTATTTACGTATTTTGTTTTTGTTTTGGCAGCTGGCCAATACAGGGATCTGAACCCTTGACCGCGGTGTTATCTGCACCAGGCTCTCCCAAGTGAGCTAACTGGTCAGGCCTTCTCTCATTATTAACATCTTACATTCATGTGGTACATTTATTACAATTATGAACGTATATTGATACATTATTATTAACTGAGGTTTACATTAGGGTTCTCTCTATTGTACTGTTCTATGGTTTTGCCAAATGCATAATGTCACGTATTTACCATTACAGTATCATAAAGAATAGTTTCACTGCCCCCAAAATCCTCTGCTTCCCCTACTCATCCCTCCCTCCCTCCCTCTGTCCATCCGTCCATCCATCCATCCCTCCATCCATCCCTCCATCCATCCATCCATCCATCCATTCATCCTCTCTCCTCCACTGAAACCCTGGTAACCACTGATATATTTTTTTCTATGACCTCAAGCTTATACATCTTTGTGCTGAGATGCTTTGGTTCTTTTTTTTTTTTTTATTTTTTAAAGATGACCGGTAAGGGGATCTTAACCCTTGACTTGGTGTTGTCAGCACCACGCTCAGCCAGTGAGCGAACCGGCCATCTCTATATCGGATCCGAACCTGCGGCCCTGGTGCTATCAGAACCGCCCTCTCCCGAGTGAGCCACGGGCCGGCCCAAGAAAAACGTCTTTTTTTTTTTTTATTTTTTAAAGATGACCGGTAAGGGGATCTTAACCCTTGACTTGGTGTTGTCAGCACCACGCTCAGCCAGTGAGCGAACCGGCCATCTCTATATCGGATCCGAACCTGCGGCCCTGGTGCTATCAGAACCGCCCTCTCCCGAGTGAGCCACGGGCCGGCCCAAGAAAAACGTCTTTTTTTTTTTTTATTTTTTAAAGATGACCGGTAAGGGGATCTTAACCCTTGACTTGGTGTTGTCAGCACCACGCTCAGCCAGTGAGCGAACCGGCCATCTCTATATCGGATCCGAACCTGCGGCCCTGGTGCTATCAGAACCGCCCTCTCCCGAGTGAGCCACGGGCCGGCCCAAGAAAAACGTCTTTTTTTTTTTTTATTTTTTAAAGATGACCGGTAAGGGGATCTTAACCCTTGACTTGGTGTTGTCAGCACCACGCTCAGCCAGTGAGCGGCCGGTCTGTATGTGGGATCCGAACCCTCGGCGGGAGCGCCACCGCGCTCTCAAGCGGCGCACTGTAGCGGTGCGCCACCAGGCCGGCGCTTTGGTTCTTTTGAGGTGCTTTTTCTACTTCAACGGGCGCAGGTGTTCAGACCCTGTTGAAGTGCCCAATACTTTTTGTTTCTTGAGAGGTGAGGTGGGCCTCGTCCGACAGTGCTGGAATGCTTCATTAGCTGCTAGCGTGAAATGAATCCCAGGGCCAGAGGTTGCCACCTCTGCATAAGCGTTCACTTGGCATGCTGTCCCCCAGTACTACTCCCACCGCACCCCGCCTCCTTTCCCCTTGTTGGCTGGGAAGAGAAGTGGGAGCCCGGCTTTACCAGCCAGGTAAAAAACAAGTAGAAACCCTGCCTTCCCCTAAGAGCTGCGCACAGACCTCCCCCTCAGACCTCCCCCTCCTCTCGCTGAGTCAGTTGCATGTGCGTGTAGAGGCCATGGGTGGGGCTGCTGTGATCCTCCATGTCTGAACTCTTCTTCCAGGAGCTCCTCCAGAGGATGGATGACCTAGAGAATCTAATCAAAGACCGAGAGGGCTTCCTGGTAATATGGGCCAGTTCTGTGGGAAAGGGGCCTCCAGGGACTGGGGGGAAGGGTTGTCCTCAGCCTGGCCCCTCTCTCCAGGGCTTGTCCAGACTCCCACTCTGGAAGCCTGCATTCCTCCAGGGCAGGGTGGTGGGTGCCCTCTGCTTCTCTGGGCTCTGCTCCCAGATTAATGGGGAAATCCTTTCCATCCCTGCCCAACACTCTATTGGGGCCCACATGGGACTGAGAACCAGCCAGACTTGCTAGTCCCTTGAAAAACAATGAATTCTCCCTGGGGGTAGGGCGGTGGAGGGACCCACCCAATCCTGTTAGCCTGGGTCTGTACCTAAAGCTTCCTGGGATTAAACTAGGGTGTGTGTGGGTGTGTGTTTTCTGTTATTGTCAGGAACATGTAGGCCGGAGGCTGACTTTGATACCTGATGGAGAAGAAGTCACCATGGTCACCTGGCAAGAGCTGGAGCAAGCGATTACTGATGGCTGGAGGGCCTCACAAGCGGTGAACAAATGGGGGGCCTGGGCAGTGGTCTTTGGTGGGGTCCCCAGAGCTTCTTTCTTTTTACACAGTATTCTGTTATATAGATGTTCATAATTTATTTCACAAGTTCCACATTATGGATATTTTAAATGTTTTTTCTAGTCTTTTTTTTTTTGGCAGCTGGCCAGTATGTGTATCCAGCCCTTGACCTTGCTCTAACTGAGCCAACCAGCCAGCCCTATTTTTTGCAATCTTATAACAATTGCTCCATGGTGGTGACACTCAAATGTGTGAAGAGGATACATTCCTAGAAATGGAATGTGCACTTGTAATTTGGCCAGCTGTTGCCAAATTGCCTTCCGTGGATCTTATTCCAGTTTAGACTCCCACCAGCACCATGGGAGAGGACTTTTTCTGACGACTGTCCCCGTGCCGTATGTCAGTACCCAATTTTTTGAGCTTTGCCAACTGATTGGATGGAAAACGGTACTTGAGTGCCATTTTAACTTGCTTTTGTAGCTTTTCCAACTTCCTTTACAGTCTGTCCAGAAATGCACAAGCCCCTTCGCTCAGTGGACCGAGCTGACCAATTCTGGAAATCAAACCTCTGTAGGGGGCCCTTTGCTGCTGGTGACTTTTGCACACAGGCATGCGTCTGTCTGTTCTGAAACAGTGCGCAGGATGACCAGATCGTTTTAAAAGCCCTAACCTTTGTTCACCTGAATAAAATTAAACTAGATTATTTTTCAAAAAGGCCGTCAAAAACGAGTATTAGCTGCCCTTTTGGTCTTGACAATCCTTCTCCTGGCTTTGTGCAACTGGGTTACTCAAACAGGATCAGTAAACATTCTAGGGTACTTCAAAAAGTTTTCTGAAAAACAGAATTAAAAGATTATGTGAGTTTTTCCATGAATTTTTTTGAAGTACCAGCGTATGGGCAGGAGGGTGAAAGGCGGAAGCAGGGTGAAGAGTAAACCTTTTGGCGCCATCAAGTGGCCATCTGGGGGAGCGCAAAATATTATCTGGGTACAAAAGACATCCTGCCAGTCTCCAAGACTCTTTTCTGAATTCCGGGCCTGTCCTCCGTGGAATCCTCAGCGGAAAGGGACATCAGGAAGAGTTGCAAGAGGACACTGCAAACAAAAGAAAAGTGGCCTAGAAAAAGGTGGCCTCTGCTTTCGCTGTTTATTCTTTAAAGCCAAAGCTTGTTTACACATCCCAGTATTAAAAAAAAAAAAACCCTTTACTTTTTACTTACATTTTTACTCCTACAGAGGTAAGAAAGCATCAGTGTTTTGACAGTTGCTCCTAATCGTGAACAACTCCAGAAGCAAAAGAGAATAAATGTGAATATTAACAAGCTCTGGTAATGGCAAGTTCAGCTGCTGCACAGACCATAGTGAAAGCGACAGGGAGTTTCTCTACCCTTTCTTTTTTTTTTTTTTTTTTTTTAAAGATGACCGGTAAGGGGATCTTAACCCTTGACTTGGTGTTGTCAGCACCACACTCACCCAGTGAGCGAACCGGCCATCCCTATATGGGATCCGAACCCGTGGCCTTGGTGCTATCAGCACCGCACTCTCCCAAGTGAGCCAAGGGCCGGCCCGAGTTTCTCTACCTTAAGCGGAGAACATACGACGCATGTTCTAGATTGCATGGCTGGAGGGACCCTTTAACGTAAATATGAAGTCAGGATTTTAGAACTGGGTGTTTCTCAGGTCAATTCTGGATTTTGGCAGACGACGGTAACTGTAAAGCAATGGGGAGGTGCCCCACCTGCCCGCATCATGCGTGGAGAGCCCAGACTGAACAGAGGGCTTCGAGCACAGCAGTGCAGTGGGCACAGACGAGGAACGTTCCACGCTTGGCTACGTAGACATGAGAAAGGAGGCTGCCCATGTGGCAGCAACAGTGAAGGGAATTTAGGACAAAAGTGGAAGATGCCTATTCCAGGACTTGAATGTAAAAAAGGACCCAAATCAGCTCTTTCCAAGGGTGTATTCTAACAGGCAACCGAGCAGTCCTTCACAACTTGGCTCAGGTACCCAAAGATGATGCTGCAGCTGCTCCTGCTTTCCTCCCTCCATCCTCACCCCTTCCCTCCGCCTCCCCCCTCCTCCTTTTAATGGTAAGAAAGAATAAAAGACTTACTGTAACCAGGGAGACCCAACCCTAGAGCTTTAGCCCAAACTTGCTTAAAGCAGAAAAAAGCTTCAGTTTCCCCTGACCGAGGTAATGAATCTAAGTGCCAGCTAGCTCAACTGTGGCAGGCATGTAACAATGGAAGAATTTAACCATCTTCCAGTGACCATTTTACTAGGTCCAGGGACCTCGAAGACAGATATTCTCTTGCAGAAATAGCATGCCCAAAGCAAAGGACATTTTTCTCTTTGAAGCTTTTGTGACAGGCTAAACCAAGTAGAAAACTCTTCTTTATTGGCATCCATCGAGGGAGAGGCAGTAAAAGTCTTTAACATACTGGACAAGTTTAAAATGGCCAGAAGACAATATTACCCTTTGTTGTAATCTTGAGGAATCCGGGCCCAAATCTCCTGGGATCTTGAAGGCAAAAATTGGAGAGCGCGACAAAGAAAACAGGATGAGCAGGAATCTCCCCATGGAAACACTTTGCTGTCCGTGGAATGCATCCTGGTTAAGTCACCAGAGTAGGAGCTTGGGATAATAAAGTAATATTCCTGTACTAATTGAACCAAAATCTGGAACAAAACTATATAATACATATTTTGAGAATATTGGGGAAGTTGGGGTCTTATAAGGAGCTCTGGTTGGAATTAGGATTCCTGGGGGGAATGTCTATCTGAGAATCAATGAATCTATTTTGAGTCAAAATGCATTTCTTTGGGCCGGCCCTGTGGCTCACTCGGGAGAGTGCGGTGCTGATAACACCAAGGCCAAGGGTTCGGATCCCACATAGGGATGGCCGGTTAGCTCACTGGGTGAGCATGGTGCTGACAACACCAAGTCAAGGGTTAAGATCCCCTTACCGGTCATCTTTTTTAAAAAAAAAAAAAAAACCAATGCATTTCTTTGAAGCCCCTCCACTGCTAGCCTGTTTGGATACAATTACCATTTGGGTTTCTTCTACTTTGGGACTCAAAGAATAGTGAAGCAATTTAGGAAAAGGGCTTCACAAGATCGAACCTGGTTTTAACTAACTGGGCAAAATAAGTCTGACTTCATGGCACGTCCCCAGGAAAACAAGTATTGGTTAGAGCATGGTGTTGTAATACCAAGGTCAAGGGTTTGAATCCCCCTACCGGCCAGCACCAACGCCCCCCCCCCCCCAACCAAAAGGAAAACAGAAGAATTTTGTATTGTACTGAGCTCATGGAAATAGCAGGGCGTGGGGTAGGGATTTCAGTGAAGTCAGTAAGGCTAGAAAGCTCCAGTTCAGGAGGGATGGCTGGATGCCTCAGGCTAGAGAGTTAATCCTATATCCTGACTGTTCAGGGGATCACAACCTAACAGGTTAACAGAGGAGGAAGGGCTTAAGTGCATCTTGAATCAAAATATATTCACTGATTTTTGGTGACTGGCTGGTACAAGGATCATACCCTGGACCTTGGTGTTTTCAGCATCATGCTCTAACCAACTGAGCTACCTGGCCAGCCCTTATTCATTGATTCTAAGATGGATATCCCCCTCCTCTATTTTAACATCTCTGAAATCACGATGTGTCTTGGAGTTGGTGGCATTTTATAATTAATTGTCAGGTACATAAAATAATGGTGCATCTGAAAATGATACCATTTTAGGGGCTGGCCGATTAGCTCAGTTGGTTAGAGCTTGGTGTTGATAACACCAAGGTCAAGGGTTCAGATCACCATAGTGGTCATCTGCCACACGCAAAAAAAAAAAGACAGTCTTAGATTTACTGAGATATGGAGAGAGATGGCATGAGACACATTTTGGTTAGTAAATTTTATGATATGGATGATCTCAGAAGGTGTGGGGAGTTAAGAAGTCATTTTAACATAGGGTGACATCTCTGACTCCAAAATTCTTCACTTGGGGGGTACAGAGAGTAAGGGACAAAGCCACAGAGGGTGTTTCTGTCTCCAGGTTTTCCTCACAGGGAGGGGCTGTGTGGCTGTACTTTGGTTCTCTGGACATCTAGAAGACGAGTCTGAAGTGTGGATTGTGTTAGGTCAACAGTGACACTGCTCATTCCCAGTTCCTTTCACCCTCAGACACAACATGGGTTTCATTTGGTTTAAAACTGCCAATTTGGGGCCAGCCCGTGGCTCACCTGGGAGAGTGTGGTGATGATAACACCAAGGCCACAGGTTCGGATCCTATATAGGGATGGCCGGTTCGCTCACTTGGGAGAGCATGGTGCTGACACCACCAAGTCAAGGGATAAGATCCCCTTACTGGTCATCTTTAAAAAAAAAAAAAAAAAACTGCCAATTTTTCTAGGATCCTATTTCTCCCCCTACCTCTGTAGCTATTATGTCCATTTTTCTAGAATTCCAAAGTGTTCTGTAAAAACCAGGACTCTGGTTTTCGTCACTGCGGTGGGCTGAATGACAGTCCCCCAAGATATCCACGTCCTCATCCCCAGAACCTGGGAATGTTGCCTTACGTGGCAAAAGGGACTTTGCGGATGTGGTGAAGTTAGGGATCTCGAGGTGGAGAGATCAGCCTGGGTCATCCAGCTGGGTCCAACGACATAATCACAGAGGTCCTTATAAGAAGGAGATACTACTACAGAAGAGCAGAGGGTGACATGGTCAAAGTCAAGGAAAGCCGGCAACCATCACAAGCTGAAGGAAATAGCCCTGCCAGCACCTTGGCTTTTGCCCAGTGAAACTGGTTTTGGACTTCTGACGTTCTGCACCGTAAGATAACAGATTTGTGTATTTTTTTTTCTTTTTCTTTTTCTTTTTCTTCCTTTTTTAAATTTTTTTGTGCTGGCCAGTACAGGGATTGAATCCTGGATCTTGGTATAAATTTGGGTTGTTTTAAGCCATGAAGTTTGTAGTCATTTGTTACAGCAGCCATAAGAAACACATACAGTCCCCTTTTTCCTCTTGAGACATTTCATGAATGACCAGCTCGTCTTGAGTTTTGCTGAATTTTTTCTGCCATCTTTGGTTATTTTTGTCTCTGAACTTTGGCTTCCGGAGTGATTTTCTGACACTGGCAATGCTTCGGTGTCTGCTAAAGACTTGCTTTAAAAGTCTTTCCGTGGCGTCAGTTTCCTTTCCTCCTCTGTTCCGTGTGCAGTGATTGATTTTAGGTCCAGTAGGCCTTTCTAGGGCACACGTTGTAGGCAGAGCTCTAAGACAGCCACCAAGATTCCTGCCCCCTAGTGCACACTCTGTTCAGTCTCCTCCCATTGAGTGTGTGCAGAACCCATGGATATGATGGGCTATTAGGTTGCCAATCGATTGACTTCGAATTCATCTAAGAGAGATTGTTCTGGGCAGACCTGACCTAATCAGGTGGGCCATTTTTAAAAATGTGAAGCATCAGAGAGATGTGCAAACTGCCTATGGGGGCCCTGCAGCTAGGATCCGAGGACAACCTCTAGGAATTGAGAGTCATCTCTGGCCAACAGCCAGCAAGAAAACGGAGACCTCAGCCGTACAACCCCCAGGAGCTGAATTCTGGCAACAATCTGAATAAGCTTGGAAGTGGACCCTGGGCCTCAGACGAGACCATAGCTTGTCCAATACCTGGATTGCAGACTGTGAGACCCTAGCTACCACGTGTCCAGGCTCATGACCCACAAAACCATCATGAGATAATAAACTTGTGTTGTTGGGCCGGCCCGTGGCTCACTCGGGAGAGTGCGGTGCTGATAACACCAAGGCCACAGGTTCGGATCCCATATAGGGATGGCCGGTTCGCTCACTGGGTGAGCGTAGTGCTGACAACACCAAGTCAAGGGTTAAGATCCCCTTACCAGTCATCTTTGAAAAAAAAATAAATAAATAAATAAAATAAATAAATAAACTTGTGTTGTTAAGGTTGCTATGTTTCTGGTAATTTGTTATGCAACAATACAGAAGGAACACAGGATACTTGAATAGTGTTCTTGTTGAGTGATTTTGAGCAGCACTGAGAGTAGCCCCAGGGTTGGGACAATCTGCTGCTGTGACGGTGCTGCTGTGCCTCTGCAGAGGCAGTTTTGACCTCAGAGGGAAGTATCATGCCTCCAAATTGGGAAAGCTCTGACCAGGTAAAGTTCCAAGACATTGTAAATATCTCATTCTTCCTGAAATTTTGTAGGTTCTTCGGGAGTAGTAGGAATTGCTTTGCTGTGATTTTAAGGTCTCCCAGTATCCAGGGAAGGGGCACTACAAGGGGGGCGATGCCCTTGTCACCCTGGCCAGAGAATTCCCTAAAAAAAGCTGGTACGTTTGCACCGTTACAGGTGCTGGCCAATGGATTTGGCTCAAATTGCAGATTTCAGATTGTAATCATCTGAATGTGGATCCTGACTACAAATGGTTGTAATGGGGCTCACAATGCAGCCTCCAGTCAGGGTTAGTACTGAGACAGATGGCACCACTGGCTGTGGTTTATGGAGAGGCATATTTTTAATGATAGGGTGGAGGGAGGATTCCCACTAAAATAAACCTGCAATATCCTGTGCTGCCTTTGTGTAAAAAAAAAAAAATAAAAAGCTTTATTGAGGTGTAATTGTCATGCAATAAATTGCACATATTTAAAGTGTATTTTGGGCCGAGCCCGTGGTGCACTTGAGAGAGTGCGGCGCTGGGAGCGCAGCAGCGCTCCCGCTGTGGGTTCAGATCCTATATAGGGATGAGCAGTGCGCTCACAGCGCTCACTGGCTGAGCGCGGTGCGGCTGGCCTCAAAAAGGACAAAAATAAATAAATAAATAAATAATAAAATAAAGTGTATTTTGACATACATCTGCATGTGTGAAACCATCACTACGATCAACATGAGACGTACCAAAATGTGCAATAAACTCCAGAAAGCACCCTTTGTACTTGGCTCCCTTCCTTCCGCTTCCTCGTTCCAAGGCAACCACTGACCTATCACTATAGCATAGTTTACATTTTCTAGATTTTTTATTTATTTATTTTTTTTGGAGGCTGGCCAGCGCAGGGATCTGAATCCTTGACCTTGGTAGTATAACGTCATGCTCTAACCAACTGAGCTAACCGGCCAGCTCTAGAATTTTATATCAGTGGAGTCATACAGTAGGTCCTCTCTTTTGTCTGGCTTCTTTCACTCCACATAAATATTGGAGATTCATCCCTGTGGTTGCATATATTAGCAGTTCATTCCTTTTTATTGCCGAGTAGCACTCCATTATGTGGATATACCACTATTTATTTGCGCATTCATTAGCTGATGGATATTGAGGTTGTTTCTGGTTAGGGGCTTGTAATAGTCCATTTTTGTGTTGCTTATAACAAAATACTTGAAACGGGATGATGTATAAGAAAGTGAAATTTATTGCTTACAGTTTCTGAGGCTGAGAAGTCCAAAGTCCATCTGGTGGTCCATCAGTGACCCAGGGGTCTCATGTTGCAAGATGGTGGAAGCAGAGAGAGCAGAGAGCAACCTCCTCATTCACTCTCTTGTTAAAGCCCTCAGAACGACGCCCCATTTTTAGTCCATTCATTATGGCAGGGTCCTACAATCCAATCACCTCTTCAAGGCTCCATCTTTCAATTAACATGATAGGATTTCCCATCCTCTTAACAGCCACAGTGGGGACCAAGTTTCTAATACATAAAATTTGGGGGACACAGTTCAAGCTCCAGTGAGTTTGGGGGGACATAATTCAGTCCACTAGAGGGCTATTAAATAAAGCTGCTGTGAACATTCGCACACAAGTCTTTGTGTGGATGTGTGCTTTCATTTCTCTTAGACAAATACCTAGGCGCGGGATGGCTGGGCCATATGGCAGGGGTATGTTTAACTTTTTAAGAAACTGCCAAACTGTTCCCCAGAGTGGCTGTACCATTTTGCATCTCCACGGGCAGAGTCCGAGAGCTCCTCTTGCTATACATCTTCACCCGTAGTTGGCATGATCAGTCTTTTTTTTTTTTTTTTTTTTTTTAAAAAT
>NW_007736425.1:0-696 GCF_000696425.1 Galeopterus variegatus | reverse complement strand
CTACTGGTCATCTTTAAAAAAAAAAAAAAAAAAAAGAATTGATGGACTAAGCATTTCTGTCTTATTTCTGACCTTAGGGGAGAAATTAAGATGTCAGCTGTAGATTTTTCATGAATGCCCTTTATCAGATTGAGGAAATTCCCTTCTATTCCTAGTGTGCTGAGAGTTTTTGTCAAATGCTTTCTCTGTCTATTAGGATAATTATATGGGGTGTTTTTTTTTTTCCTTTCTAGTTATTTAATGTAGTAAATTGCATTTATTAATTTTTTTGAATATCAAACCAACATTGTGTTCCTGGGATAAACCCCGGTTGGTCATGATTTTCATACATTGTTGGATTCAATTTGCTAATTAAAAAGTTTGCATCTGTATTCACGAGGGATGTTGGTCTGTAGTGTCCTTTTCTCGTCATGTCACCATCTGATTTTGGTATTGGGGTGATGCTGGTCTCAGAATGAGGTGGGAAGGTCCATCCTCTTTAATTTTCTGGAAGATTCTGTATAATTTGGTATTATCTCTTCCTCAAATGTTTGATAGAATTCATAAGTGAAGCCATTTGGGCATGAAGGACTTTTGTGGGCAGGGTTTGTTTATTTTTATTTATTTATTTATTTTTTTTTTTTGTCTTTTATCTTTTTTCCGTGTCCGGCAACGGATCTCAACCCTCAGTGTTGCCCCCGTACCGGACTGGGGACC
>NW_007736424.1:64112-64623 GCF_000696425.1 Galeopterus variegatus | reverse complement strand
GTTCAGGAGAGACATCAGAGGGTCCCCAAACCTCCCACACTCAGTAGTTCCAATCTTTTTTTCTTGTAAAAAAAGAAAGCAGCTTTGAACTGGCTCCTCCTGCACATATCTGGCTCTTGACAGAGTAAAACCAGAACCCAGGTTTCCCAGGCTGGCCCGTGGCTCACTCGGTAGAGTGCGGTGCTGATAACACCAAGGCCACGGGTNAGCCCTATTTTTTAAAATAAAATATTTCAACAGATGAAAAAGGGTAAGAATAATATGATCAACACCCATGTATCCACCCTCTCCTTAAGAAATAAAACGTGACATATACAGTTGAAGCCTGGTGTACCTCTTACCCGGTGTATACCCTTTCTCTCTACCAAGAGATCCTTCTAGGCTTTTCTCTGTGCATGTTGCTTTTGCTTAGTTGATGTCACTGTGATTTTATAATTTTGTACCAGAAGAGTTCAGGAGAGACATCAGAGGGTCCCCAAACCTCCCACACTCAGTAGTTCCAATCTTTTTT
>NW_007736424.1:61507-63092 GCF_000696425.1 Galeopterus variegatus | reverse complement strand
GTTCAGGAGAGACATCAGAGGGTCCCCAAACCTCCCACACTCAGTAGTTCCAATCTTTTTTCTTGTAAAAAAAGAAAGCAGCTTTGAACTGGCTCCTCCTGCACATATCTGGCTCTTGACAGAGTAAAACCAGAACCCAGGTTTCCCGCCTCTAATTCTAGTGCTCTTGAGAGCTTGCCCAGGGGAGAGCACCCATGCAGGCTGGACTCCTCCCCAGAGGCTGCTTGGAGAAGACTGGTCCAGTGCGTCTGTGTGTGGGGGGGTTGTCCCCGCTACTGCAGCAGGGGCCTCCGTGGGGTGGGAGAAGGCCTGCTGCTGCCTCATTCAGGGAAGAGTGTTGGAGCTGGCGAGGTCCTAGAGGTCACTGAAGCCCACTCCTTCCAGACAGGAAGAAACCAAAGCTCACAGCGGGACTGAGCTTTGCCCGCTCACACACACAATCTGTGGCATTTAGTCAAGTGCCTTACACTGAGTGTCTGTTCACATCAGCAAGGAGTGTGGGAGAAAGAAACCCACCTGGCCCCAGAGGAGATACTGGCTTGTCTTCCTGTGTCCCCTCTTCCTTGGCTTCTGAAACACCTTGCCCTCCTTCCACCTCTTTTTACTCTCCTCCCTCCTCATCTTCTTCCCTGCCCCCATCCTTTACGTACTAGGGATCCTCAGGATGGGGAGGGCAGGGAGAGAGCTCCAGGTAGAGAAGGGCATGAACAAATGTGTACGGGTGTGAATAAGCAGGCCTGCTTGGGGACAATGAGGAGGGAGGCCAGTATGATGGATGGCTTTAAGGTCTTCTTGCAAAATGTTTAGAATTCCAGATGAGATGAAGAATTTGATCTTCACCGTAAGGCTGAGGATTGAGGCCCAGCTCCATCATTTACTAGTCATGTGACCCTGAGCAAGTCATTAAACCTTCTGAACCTCCATATCTTCCTCTGGAAAACTGGATAACAATAAAGTTTAACATGCAGATTAAATCAGATGATGCAGGGAGATTACCTAGCGCAGAGCCTGGAGCACACATTTAACCACACTAAACGACAGCTGTGTGACTCCTGCAGATGTCCTGGGATGACTGGGCTGTGTTGCTAAGATCCTGAGCTTCACCCAGTTCCTTAGACATTGCTAAGCCTCTCACCATGTGCTTGACCCATGAAGGGTCAAAGGTGAGGGGGATTCATTCTCTCTAACCTGTCAATCTAGAGCTCATAGTCTTTTTGAGGAAATAGATGCGTGCACACCTTGGAGCTGCAATTCTTACTGGTGAGGGGTCAGATGCACCAGGATAGGGCTGGGGGCACTGGGAGGGAGCACTAGAGATGTGAGGATGAGGCAGCTCTGGCCACACAATGTTCTTCTGGGATTAAAGCTCAAGATTCTGCTCTGTATACCAGTGCCCAGCACAGGGCCAGGCCAGAAAAGGCTTCTGGGGGCAACTGTGGGGCAGCCCCTCCCCACAACCCTCTCCCAGCAGCATCACAGGAAGCCTGGGATGCTTCAAAGACCACCGGTCTCAGACTTAGCTCATCTTAAGTTCCAACCCAGCTTCCCCACGACAGACTGTGCAATGCTGGACAAGCCTCTCCTG
>NW_007736424.1:58206-60556 GCF_000696425.1 Galeopterus variegatus | reverse complement strand
GGACGGACTGTGAGCCCCTGGAGGGTTGCACTGGGGTCTTTCTCTTTTGAACCCCGCCCCCAGCCCCAATGGTGTCAGGTACCCAAGTGGGACTTCTTTTACATCATTGACCAAATGACTGAATAATCTCCTAACCTGAAGGAGGGCAGAAGGCAAGGATTTGCCATTTGCTGTTTTCACACGGATGAGGTCATAAATGATGAATCACTTGTAATTGGATGCTGAGTCTCGATGTGGTTTCCAATTTGTGATCTCATTTTATTCTCACAACTCCCGCCCCCTGCCAACATCATATCTTGTGGGAGGATATGGAGAAACTGGGATTGGCTTCCCCAATTTCCAGATGGGAAAATTGAGCTTGGGAGAGGCTGAGTGACTTATCTAGGTCATCCGGCAGTTAATGCCATGGCTGGGGTTTTTCCCTTCCAGCCCAAGGGTATTTGCTGGAGTCCAATGGTAAGTTTGGGTTGTTTAGGTTGCAAAGAACAGAGAGCCATTGAGGTACCATGGGGACATGCAGAATGGTGAGGGAGCACAGAAGGATTTCTCAGGTGGCATGGCCTTTGTGATGTCAGAGTCTAAACTGCAGCTCTGCTGGCCCAGTGGCCCCTCCCTTGCTCTCCAAAGAAGCAGCCTCTGTTCCTACCCCAGTCTCTCACAGTCTCTGCTTCTCTTTCCTGCATGCTCTCTGGATCTCCCATTTAAACCCCCTAAGAGACAGAATTTCTTAGTTAGACGAGCATTTTGGTTGCAGGGAGCACAGGCTCTCTCAGGCCACCTTAGAAATACTTCTCTGGGGAACATGTGGCCTGGAACTGGGAAAGGCTCAGATGCCAAGGCAGCCCTCTGCACGCTCCATCCTCCTCCACTCTCATCTGTTTAGTGCTCTGAGCCAGCCCCAGTCCTGACCCCTGATGAGCATCAGGTAGGCTGAGCTAATCATCTCACTGGCAGACCCCTCCCAGAGGGGGCTCAGAGGGCCTGTGAGCTGGGGCTCTCCTTACCTCTGGTCTAGTCAGTAGCCTGTCCTGGGCAAAGATCTGCCCAACACCATTTTCTTGAAAGAGGGTGGGGGAGCTGTTTCACAAGAAGAAAATTTTGGACAGGGAAGGCATGGCTGCCAACACCTTAGTGTCTTTGAGATTGGCTTTTGCCTCTACTTACCCTCAGTGTTCCAGAGCCAGGCCACCTCATAGAGCACTAGTCTCTCTTAGGTCCAGCCTACAGATGTGTGTGTCTTTGCCTTAAGGGTGGATAGGATTAGGGCTGTGGTAGGGGTAAATAACTCAAAACTGACACGTTGTGTCCAGAGTGGCCATTTTCATCAGAGGGGGCTGTGCAGGGAGCAGGCTTTCCAAGGCAGGGGTTGGCAATCTATTGCAGATGGATCACCAGAGTCTGTGAGCAGAATGGAACAGTCACTCACTCCCTGGGCCCGTGGTCAGAGCCCGTCAGCTCACAAGGTGATGCATTGTATCATGGTGTTCTAGAAAGTTCTGGGCAGCAAGCAGGGAGGTATAAATGTAGTGACATGCCCCTGTGGGTGTAGGGGAATGGTTGGAGTGGATGTGCAGGCCCCAAAGCTCATCGTGAATGAGCCCACTACAGAGAATAATTCACTGTGACATCAAAAGATAGGAAGAAATGGTACTCGCCCAGGGTGACTCTGGGGATCCTATAGATCACAAGTGGGCATTTCCCAGGGACTGTTGTGAGGGACCCAGCAACACTGAGGGAGGTCACATGTCTTCTCACATCTACTGACCACTACTGCCCCTCTTCTCTATAGACAGGGGCCTATGTGAGGGCCAAGAAGAAGATTATAGCTCTTGCTTTACTTTCTCATCCAGGAATGGGCACTTGTGTCTGGTTTGGTCGATTCATGGGGAGGGATAGGGAGGGCAAGGTAGAAGCTACCTACTAGGGAGCAGGCAGGCTTCCCCATGAGCTCTGCGAGAACAGGGCTCTACCTATGTCATGTCCAGGGGATGCCACCAAGCCCAGCAAAAAGCAAGGCACTGCAGGGGAACCTGATCTTCTGGTCATGGGCCTCCAGTGCCCTCTTAGCTCTTTGACAGGGGCATCCAGAACAGGAAGCTTCTAGGAGCAAGTGACTGGCCTCCCAAATGCCTGTCCCCACTGACATGGAGGGAACTCACAGGAGGCTGCGGTCCCAACTTTGCTGGGTGACCTCAGACAAGTTAACTGCCCCTAGCCTTGATTTCCTCACCTGTAACCTGGGAAACACAATCTGTATTCTGTTATGTGAATTTATGTGAAAGCATCTGTGCACAGCATAGCTCCATGCACGACTGAGAAGTACTTGCCTTTATTTATTTATTTATTTATT
>NW_007736424.1:35523-57444 GCF_000696425.1 Galeopterus variegatus | reverse complement strand
GGGGCCTTGGTGTTATCAGCACCGCACTCTACCGAGTGAGCCACAGGCCGGCCCAGTACTTGCCTTTAGACTGTGATGGAACTCACTAGAAATCAGGGGTCTGCCTGTCCAGGTCACCTTTGTGAACCTAGTGACTGGCACACAATAGATGCTCAGTAAATCTTTTCTCAATAAACTGACAACTTTGGGCAAGCTGCTCAACTCCTCTGGGCTCCATCCGTGAAATGGAGATATTAACAGAGCTGCGAGGATTCAATAAAATGAAGTGAGAAAAGCCGTCGTAGCTGTAGTAGCTCAGGACCAGGGGTACAGTAAGTGCTCCATACATATTAATGACTAGCAATACTACTATGTTGTCATCATCAGTGGAAAAGGAGCATTTTGATGGTCGTTCCAGCAGCCAGCAGAAAGGAAGACCAATGGGCCTGTTGGACGTGGCATCAGGCAAGCAGACCCAGGTTCAAGCCCAGCTTGCTGAGGGGACTGGGGCGAGTCACATCACCAATCTGAGCCTCAGTTTTCTTATTTGTTTCATGAAAGGGTTAGACAAGATGAGCTCTCAGGTTTCTTCTTGGCTCTGAGGTCCTGAGGATGTGCTTGAGGGGGTGGCCATGTGCCCACCATCATTGGGGTCCATAATGACCAACTTTCCTAGCCCTGCCCTCCTCCCCTCAGGTTTTCGTTCTTCACCTTCTTGGTGTTTTCTGCTGCGATTGAACTATTTTCATTTGCAGGCATCTGAACACTGCTTTGGTACTTTTTGAACCTATATTTCCTGCCCCCACCCCCCTTATAGACAAGACTGTCTTCCCCGCAGCCTGCACATCCTTCCCCTCCTCCTCAGCAGTTTGGGACAAGCCACATCTTCACGTGGGTCTCTCCTTTGGACCCAACCCAGGGCTGTGGCTGCCCCTTACCACAAGTGGAGGAGGGCAGAGTGACATGTTTGCTGACAGACTGACGGCCAGCGCTCTGAGGGGAGCAGGCCAGCAGCCGCAAAGGTGCAGTCTGTGCCAGGTGGACCTTGCCAGCCAGAGCTATTTTTAGAAGCCATGTTTGCAGATTTTGTGTTAATAGTGTCTCTGTCCAAGCTCTGGCTCCCAGGGCTCAGGGAGGGAGAGTCTTTGAGAAACCCTCCCTCCCTCCTTGTTCTCTTCACAGGTGGTTGGAATCAGTGGGGGACTCCCATCCAGGTCTGAGCCCTCCCCAGCCATCCATCTGCAGACATAGGCTAAAGGGGGGGGGGGGGGCAGAGGGAGGTGGAGAGGCACAGAGCTGAGGTTGCTAGAGGAGCAGCCTCAGAGAAGACATCTCTGTGGGTGCCCATGTCACTGGATGGACACTATCAGTTGCCTTATCTATCACTTTAGGCGGTGAACTCAGGCCCCCACCAGGCTTCTGTATTTCTCTGACGATGTCCACCCTCACCCCAAGTCCCCCAGCCAGGCCTTGACTGACCTTGTTCTGGCCTAAGCTGAGCTCTGATCTGGAGGCAGCAGAGGAGACAGTCCCCGGTGCATCTTCCTGGGCCACTTTCTGGAGGGGCAGAGAGAGGAGCAAGCTGACACAGTTCCATCCTCAAGAGCTCCCACTCTCACAGGAAGGACAAAGGCCTTGAGCACATCGTTGTCACTCTGATGATTATTCTGAAGGAAAGGGGTGGATACTGGGATGGTATAAACTGCTCTGAGCTGAGAACTGAAGGATAAGGAGAAGTCAGGGTGAAAAGTGGGTGGAAGAGAGAACCACGTAGTGGGAGCAATTGTGAAGGCCCCGAGGTAAGAGCATGAGCCTAAGATTCAGTGATTCAGTGACCACAGAGGCTGGGGCTCCCAAGGAGGAGGTTTCCATCTTTTCCTGGTTCCCAGCTGTCCACACAGACCTGCACCCCTGCAAGCACCGGCACTAACCCAGCCCACCCCCCAGTGCCCAGTGCAGCCGAGGATGGAAGGGGCCTCCCTGCAAGGCAGTGCCAATCCTGAACAGCCAGGGATCCTAAAGATGGGAGCTGGAAGCAACCTCAGAGAGCCACCACTAGTTCTGTCCAGGGCTCTGCTGGAATACCCCGGTGCTGGGGAGCTTACTCTCTAATGGGCAGCTTGCTAGGTGGTGAAAAGGCTCTGACAAGGCAAATTCTCCCTGATGAAACCCACCCTCCTGTGACCCAGCTGGTCCCAGGCCTGCTCTCCCTCTCCTGGATTCCAGGCCTAGCTCTTTCATTTAGAACTGTGTGACTTTGGGCAAGCTGCTCAACTCCTCTGGGCTCCATCCGTGAAATGGAGATATTAACAGAGCTGCGAGGATTCAATAAAATGAAGTGAGAAAAGCCGTCGTAGCTGTAGTAGCTCAGGACCAGGGGTACAGTAAGTGCTCCATACATATTAATGACTAGCAATACTACTATGTTGTCATCACCAGGTAACAGAAAGGGAAACCGAGGCCCCGAATGGGGAGGGTCTTGCCCCAGGTCGCCCCGGGGGGTGAGCGTCTCGAGTTCGAATCTCGCCTTTTTTTTTTTTTAACAGCAGAGGACCCTGGAGCAAGTTATTGGCGCTCTGGGCCTCAGTTTCCCCATTACGAATAGCACTCCCTCAGCCAACCTGTCCTTAAGTGCTGCCTGGAGGTTTCCATAAGGAAATGGAAGATTAGCAGGTGTGCTAGCCCCGGGGATCTGCTCTTTGGAAAGCTCACGTGGGCTGCTGTGTTTCGGTGGAGGGTTGAGACTGGAGGCAGGGACTTGTGATGAGGTCTGAGTCGCTCTGAAGGTGACCTGACCAGAGGAGGGCAGGAGGAGAAGGCTTTGATAGGTGAGGCTGGATCATGGGCAGCAATCTCCCACCGAAGTTTGGACCCATATGCTCTAGAGGGTTTCTCTTAGGTCAGGCAGCCTGCACCTTTGGGTCTACTTGGAGTACTTATTTAAAATGCCAATTCATGGCCCCATCCCACACCTGCTGAATCAGAACCTTTGGGCTTGGGGCCCCAGAACCCATATTTTTAACAACCTCCGTATTGTTGTTGCATGAATGTGGGATGTGCAGAGGATGGAGGAGCCATTGTCTGCAGGAAAAAATATAATCTCTGGTCTCCATCCCCCCAGCACCATGACTGAAGTGGGAAATTTGTTTCCATCACTGAGCCTGGAAGAGCCCCATGTCCTTCGATGGGCCTCAATTTCCTCACCCATAAATGGTCAAAACGTCACTCATCTACCCTCCCTCCTAGAGCTGTAGGATAATCAAAGGTGTCCTTGAGTGGGAAAGGCCCTAAACAGAGGCAGGAAAACCCTAAATAGTCCTCTCTTCTACAGGTTCCCATTCACCCTTCTGAAGGCATTTCTATGCATGGCTGCCTCTGCTCAGCACCCTCCCCATTGCCTTCAAAACAAAGCTCTGACTTCTCCACCTGGTGTTCCAAATTGGGACCTGGCCACATCTCCAGCCTCCTTTCCCACAGTCCCCTATTTTGGGCCCAAACAACCCTCCTCCCCCATCTCATCCCAAACACCTGTGCTCTCCTGCTTCCTTGCCTTTGCCTACCTATCCCCTCCTTGGAAATATACTTTCTCACCTCCCCCCTTCAACCTTCTCTATTTTCAAATAGCCAGATTTTGTCTATTTCTTTATGACCCCAATGAAAGGCTACCTTCTCCATCCCTTCCTCTCCCCTGCCCCAGTAGGGTTGCTCTTTGTCTCCTTTGAACTCCTGCAACGCTCTATTTCTCCGTTAAACTGCTGACTACCTTCTATGTTGGCTAAGATCTTGAGTGAGTTTTGGACTTTGATAAACCTGGTTTGTTGCCCTGACTCCAGCACTGTGTGATCTTGGATAAGTCCCTTAACCTCTCTGAGCCTGTATTTTCTCATCATTATTGGGAGTATTCAGGGACATAGGCTAGGGAAAGTACTTTGGGTAGTGTCTGGGCAGTGCAGGGTCACAGTTTTTGTCCTCTTAAATTTTTTTTAGGCAGCTGGTCAGTATGGGGATCTGAACCCTGGACCTTGGTGTTATAACACTGTGCTCTAACCAGCTGAGCTATCCGGCAGCCCCCATGGGTCACAGTTAAGAGTACACTGGGGGCTGGCTGGTTAGCTCAGTTGGTTACAGTGTGGTGCTATTAATACCAAGGTCCAGGGTTTGATCTCTGTACTGGCCAGCACCAAAAAAAAGTTCTGCAACCACGAGTACAGGCACAGAACTAGAGTGCATTGGCAGTATGACATCAAGTATGATTACTAAGCCCCTCTTTGCCTCAGTTTCCCCAACTGTACAACTTGGATAATAGTGTGGTGGACAGACCCCCTAGGGTGGCCCCCATCATGTCCACATCCTGTATAATCCCCTCTCTTTGAGTGTGGGTGGGACCTGTGATTTACTTCTGGCCACTGGAATATGGCAAAGGTGAGGGGATTTTGCAGATGTATTTAAGGTCTCAAATCAGTTGATTTTGAGTTCCTTGAAAGGGAGATTATCCTGGGTGGGTCTGATTTAATCAGTGAAAGTCCTTAAAAGATGAACTGTACCCTTCCTGGGGTCAGAAACTCTCTGATCCTGACTTTGAAGAAGTAAGCTGTCATGCTCTGAGGCCTGTGAGAAAGCATAAGGCAAGGAGCTACAGGTGACATCTAGGAACTGAGTGGCCCCTGGCTGACAGCCAGCAAGAAAACAGGGACGTCAGTCCTGCACCTGCAAGGAGATGAATTTTGCCAACAACCTGAGGGAACTTGGGAGTGGATCTTTTCCCAGTTGAGCCTCTGATGGGACCACAGCCTTGACTGACATCTAGACTATAGGCTGGTGAGACCCTAAAGCAGAGAACTGTGCCCAGACTTCTGAGCTATAGAAACTGTGTGATAACAAATGTGTTTTAAGCTGCTAAATTTGTCATAACTTGTTACTCAGCATAGAAAGTGAATACAGACAGTATCCACCTTATAGGGTTCTAGTGAAGATAAAATGAGGTCACTGAGGTAAAGCCTTGGCCTGATGCCTGGCTCATGGGAGATGTTCAGTATTTGGTAGTTAATTAGCTACCATTGTTATTATGTTTAGCATATGGCACTTTCCAAATTAAGTTTCTAGTTGTCAGCTTATCAATGAGCATGTTTAAAAAGATAAAAATTTTGATAAATATATAAGATACATAAGATTTGCAAGCAGGAAATCTACATTTGAGCAAACTTGCTATGAGAACTTTACCTTGCTGGGCCTGTGACTGTTAGGACGCTTTAGGCTGCAAGTAAAGAAAACCTACTAATGGTGACTGTCTTGGGTTGGGATTCCTAGAAGCAGAAGTTGGAAATATGTATTAGGAAGTGTTTCTAAGACAAACCAGTAGTAGGGGAGTGGAAAAGTGGGAAGGGAAGAAGGCAGGCTAACGGCGTGATTCAAACCAAGTCCCACAAAGGGGAACTTGGCTCAGTGTGGCAGAGGAGCTCTGGGATCGTGCAGATCACTCCTCAGAGTTATCCACATCAGCCCAAGGGAGCTGGAGGATTGACAATTCCATACTCATCAGTCATTGGGTAAGGGCCACCTGGGGAAGGGTGGGGGTGGAAATTCCCAGGCTCTTCTGGTATTCCATGCTCATAGCCAAAGTGGGCCCCAGCAGCCTGAGGGCAGTCCTCTGACAAAGAGAAGCAAGTGCTGGCTATTGGGAAGGAACGCTCATTGGGAGCTGGTGCATATGGAAATGGTAGACAGGCAAGGCTTTATGAAGAGGTCACTGGCAGCACTGCCACAATGGCATGAACCGAAGGACATCTGTTGTTTTCTTAATAAGAAATGTGGAGGTAGGTGGTCCCCAGATTGGTTCAGTGTGGGTCATCAATGTCATTGACGACTCAGCTCCCTACAGCCTTCCTCAATATGCTGGTAGCCTCTTGGTCACAAGATGGCTGCTGCAGCACCATGTCACTTGTCCTTAACTAATAGCATCTGAAACAGGAAGCAAAGGGAGGGCAGCAGCAAAAAGGCTTTCTCTTCACATGATTCTCTCCTACAAGGAGGAAAATCTTCCTTCCTCACTCCACCAGAACTGCGTCATGTACCTTGTCCTAGCCCCATCATCAACAGAGGAGTGATGGATTGCTAAGTCTGGCTTAGGTCATCATGGTTCATCCCAGGTGCTGAGCACCCATCCAAATAGGGTTTTGTTAGCAAAGAGGAGGTAGGGCAATGGCTCCTGGGTGGGCAGCCAACAGAGCATCAGTTTTCCCCATTTGCAAAACAGGAATATCGACACCTGCCTCTGAGATTTGTGGTGAGGACTAAATGAGATCACGTGCATGCGAAAGGCCTTTATAACCTGCCGACCACCACAATAATGCTGATTTTAATTGTTATTTGAGTCCATGCTGTTTCTTCTTCATTGTACTGTGAGCTCATTGAAGGTAGGGGCCATGTCTGATTCACCCTGGCTTCTATTGATTCTACCTTCTAAATAGCTCCCAATACCATCAACTTCTCTCCATCTCTGTGGCCACGCCCTCATCAAGACTGCCACCATCTCTGTCACTGACAGCTGCAATAACTTACTAACCAATTGTCCTGCTTCCATGCTTGACTCCCTCTAAAGCTTTCTCCTACAGAAGCCTGAGCAATCTGTAAAATGCAAATCCAATTGAGTCACTCCCCAGCTGGAAATCCTTCCAGGTTCAAAAACAGGGGAAATATTCAAAATAACGACTGGATTGGAATGGGCCCTGGGCAATCAGGATAGGCACTGGTGGTGTTAATGATGCCAGCACATCCTCCTGAATATCAGCCCTGTTCTGATTCTGGAAAAGCTGGCCTCTGCAACTCTCCAGGCTTCTCTCTAGAGCCTGTGCCCCCAGCCCCTCCCCCTTCCTGCACCACCTGCCTCCACTGCCCAGTGCTACCCTCTTGCCAGGCTGAACTTCTTGCAGTTTCTCAAGTGTCCCACTCTTGCTTGTCTCCAGGTCTCTTCTGACCATGCTTTTTCCTAGGATTGGAACCTGACTTCTCAACTTTCCCTGGATAATTCAAGATCTCTATTTGCAATGACTTATTGATTGTCCTGTTTCCATTCTCGACTCCCTCCAAGCCTTTCTCCTACAGAAGCCTGAGCGATCCCCTCTTCCAGGAAGCTTTCTGTGACACTCCTCTTCCCCACCCCCAGCCATGGTTTCTCACAGCCCCCCATGCTTTCTCCTGAGTGCTTGTCACTCTCTGTTGTCATTGTTTACATCTCTTTCTTCCTCGCCAGACCGAGGATGGTTGTTATCACCTGTGCTGCTAGTAGTAGGTGGCGATAGTGGTGGTGATGGAGTGCAGGGCCACCCTTAGTCCAGCCAAGAGGCACCCAACTCTAGAGGGCCCCACTCTGACCCTCTTCCAGTTGCATCCCTGCCCGTAGCACAAGGACTCCATTGGGATCGAGGGGATGCATGTCCCCACCCTCTTCTAGACCACACTCTGGGAACCCAGGATCCTGGAACCTCTTCCCAAACAGCCCGAAGTCTGCTTCCAGGGCCACACAATCCTCTTCCCTAGGTCTGTTCTGGAAGCCTGAGGGATAATTTGCTGGGGCAGGGGGTGGGGTAATGGGGGCGGTGGGGGAAAGTGAGCTGTGGATGAAACTTGGAGATGTTCCACTTACTTTTGCTGCATAACAAATTACCCCAAAACTTAGCTTAAAACAACTGTTTCTTAATGCTCATGAACTCTGTGAGTCAGGAACCTGGGCAGGGCCCAGTAGAAATGGTTTGTCTCTGCTCTACAACGTCTGGGCCCTCAGCTGGGAAGACTCAATTTATGGGGGCTGGAATCATCTGAGGGGGGTCTTTATTCGCATACCCAGCTGTCGTTTTTTGAAGTTGGCCGGGAGATCTGCTGGGGCTGTTGAGGGGAGCATGTGTGGCCCCGCGGTGTGCTCTGGGCTTCCTCATGGCAGGTGGACTTTGTACATAGTGTCAGGGCTCTGAAAGCAGGTATGTCAGCAAACAAAGCAGTAGCTGCATTGCCCTTTCTGGCTTAGCCTTAGAAGTCACCCAGCATAATTTCTGCTTCATTCTACTGGTACAAATGAGTCATAGCCTACCCAGATTTAAGGGGAGGGGACTTGGGCTGCACTTCTCAGTGGGAGAAGTATAAAAGCATTTGTGGACATGTTTTAAAACCACTACAGACATGCATACTGGGTGCCCACATATGTGTGTTTGGGGCCCCTCACAATACAGGACAGAGATGGAATGAGAAGAGAAGAAAGATGGGCCGAGGGATGGAAACCCAGGGCCAAGAGTTGGCTCTCAATGTGCTTTCATGTTCTGACAAAGAGTTTGAGAAGTAAGAAAATTTTAAAGTTGAACTTGAAAGTTGGACAAGGGGCATAAAGCATAAGTACAATTTGTAACAATATACATACTAGTACTATTGATTTGATCAACATATGTCAACATTGAATCCCCAAACTATGTATAATCAATTATGATTCAATAAAAAAAAAAACCCAAAAAACAAAGCAACCAGAAAATGGGGAAAGGCCTTCCAGAAAGAGGGAATAGCATGCAAAAGGCATAAAAGAGAGGACAGAAGTTTAAGTGATGGTCTGAAGCTGTAGCAGTGGCAGCCTGGGAACAGGGATCCCTTTAGTGACCATGTAGTTTGCTACCCGCCCCCTTACTTGGGGGCACTGCTCTTCCCCATTCTGATCATATGATGCTAGTACCTCATCCCGGACCACCCAAGATTGATTATCACCCCAAATGGACCAATCAGAGTCCCTCCGGAGAGTATTTCTATTGGAATTGGAAGGGAAGATCCTTTGTACCCGATCTGATCGGGAGCTATTAGGATGCTGAACAGTGCATGGTGTGTTGTTTGCTTCTTGAAAGTATTGGTTGGAAAGAAAGTGCCAGTATTCAGGGCAAGAGTTGAAAATGGAGACAGAACATCCTGATGGTGTCAGAGTCCATGATTCAGGTCTTCCTGGAGCCTAGATCTACCCCAGCTTGGTCAGGTGGTGCAGCAAACTGGACCTGGGGTGCTGCCGGGAGGTAAGGCAGGGGATTGGGCTGAAGACGCAGCAGGAGCCAGATCACAAAGGGTCAGGCGAGTGAGCTTTGGCTATGTCCTGGGGGCAGTAGAGGAGAGTCTTCAAAGGAAGGGCTTCATGAGGGTCAGATTTGTGTTTTGAAAGATCAAAAACACAAGGAGCTGATGGGCAAGACTTACTAGGAAGGGGAAGGGGACAGGAGGGGCTGGTGGCATGGGAGCTGGTGAGGACGCCTATCTCCTAATCCTTGGCCCAGACTTCATGGGGCAGGGGAGGCCCAAACTTCAGAGTCAGACCTTATGGGTTCCAATCACGGCCCCAACTCTCAGTTGTTTTTTGGCTTTGGGCAAGTTATGTGAGCTCTAATTTGTGCTGGAGGAGGATAAAGGTGGGACTGGAGAGAAAAATCAGATTTCATGTGATTATTAAGTCTTGAGCTGGGGTCCAGGGATCCAGGATCTACAGTCTGAGAAAACACCTCCTACGTAGAAACCCATGCCAATCCACCCCTCTTCCAACCTCAGCCAACCTCCTACAGCACTTCCTGCTCATCCTCCATGAACTGACTCTGATGAAGGAGAAGGCAGGCAGGGGGTGTCTTCCAGGGACCAGGATGAGGGGGAGAAGAGTGGCTGAGCCAGCCCTAGAGAGAGATGCCATTGTGCCCAGTGGGGCCCCAGGCCTTCCCTTACCCCCAGGCCAGCCCCAAACCACAGGCCACGTCCTGTTTCTCAGAAGTACTGCCATTTCCTAGAGCCCAGGGTTTGTGGGGGGATGGGAGGAGGTGGCTTCACAGCTGCTGAAGGAGGAGGAGGAAGCGTCCCTAGGACACCTGGAGGCCAGGCCTGGCACCATAATAGCGTGATCAAGTTCTGGGGCCAGGAAGCTACCTGGGAAGGTCAAGTGAAATAGAGGCTCTGAGCCCAGGTCAGCTGCGCCTGGCCCCCTCCAGTGCTCTGGGACCCATATGGATACAGAATCACAGACCACAGTTGGAATCCAACTCCTCCATTTATTATCATGTGACCTTGGTTGGTCACTTTCTCTCCCTGAGCCTTAATTTCCTCGTCTGTATGAAATGGTTAATAATCCCCACCTCACTGGGTTGTCCTTAGGATCAGATGAGACAATTAGTTTGAAAGTGCTTCCTTGGGCCGGCCCGGTGGCGCACTGGAGAGTGCGCCGCTTGGGAGTGCGGCGGCGCTCCCGCCGAGGGTTCGGATCCCATGTGGAGACCAGTTCCCGCTCACTGGCTGAGTGCGGTGTGGGCGCAACACCGAGGGTTGCGATCCCGTTGCCGGTCAGTAAAAAAAGACAAAAAGGAAAAAAAAAAAAATTGCTTCCTTAACTAATGGCCAGCCATGTGGGAAGGGATGTCACTACCTCATCCAGAGTCCATGCTGTGCCCAGCCTAGCCACCACACAGGACAGTGAAGCCCCACAAGGGGCAGAACTGGTCAGCCCTGAGAGACCACCCCTCTCTTCTCCCTCACCACACCCAGGGTTACACAGTGAGCTAGTGGCCCAGGAAGAACGGATTTTAACTCATCCCTAAACCTTACCTTCCTCCAGCCTTGCTCCTGTTTCCTCTGCTTTTCCCTCTCCTGCGGCATCTTCTCAGCACTGAGACTTGCTTAAATCTCTCCCATCCAGAAAACCTCCTTCTTCCATCCCATGTGCACAGCCTCTCTCTTCTCCTCATTGCCGAATTTCTTAAAAGACTTCTGTTTCCTCATTTCCCAAATGCTGCCTCAGTCCCCCCAACCCGGCTTCCACCTCTCAGCTTTCCTGACATTGCTCATTGCCATGGCCACCGCAGCCTGGTCTCCATAGTGAACCCTTGTACAGCCTCAGTGCCATGCTCTCCTGCCTTGTCTCCTGCTTCTATGGTCGTCCCATTGCTGATGCTCCAGGATTCTGTTCTGGTTCCTTCTCTGTTTACAATCTCTCCCAGGCCAATGGGTCTACCATTCCTGGCTTTAGTTATAGGCCAACAGCTCCCAACTGCCCGTCTCTATCAAACCCATCAAATACCCAAAGGGCTATGGATATATATTTCCTGAGACTGTGTGCTTGGCTGAAACTCTCCTCTGACAGCAAGCGAGACACTAGGTACACACTTGACTCCTCCCTCTCCCTCAACCCTGTATCCGGTCATCCACTCTTCCATCCCCATGGCCACTCTCCTACCCAGGCACTGTCATCCCTACCTGGGCTCAGCCTCATTCTGCCAGTCCGTTTTTCACCTAGCAGGCAGAGCCAGCTTTGTGAACCACAAATCTGACCAAAGCACTGAAACCTTTCCAGGGCCCCTGCTGCCCTTGGGAAGAAGCAGGTCTTATCAGCTGGGTGTGCAGCCTCGCCCCACTTTGCTGTCTGCTCGAACTATTATCCAATGGCAGCGAGCCATGTGATTCTCCCTACAGTTTGCTATTTTTCATTTTCTACAGAGTTTTCACTTCCTCTTTCATCACCCACCTGGCTCTCTCTCTCTCTCTCTCTCTCTCCACCTTTTTTCCTACCTCCTGCTCATCCTCCTGAGCCTTCAGAAGGGGTTCATTTTCTACAGAGTTTTCACTTCCTCTTTCATCACCCACCTGGCTCTCTCTCTCTCTCTCCCCACCTTTTTTCCTACCTCCTGCTCATCCTCCTGAGCCTTCAGAAGGGGTTGAGTTTCAGTCTGGGTTGGGGGCTGTGCTCCCCAGGGTCCCTGCCATCACCACTCTCAGCACTCAGCATCGTGATGCCTCTGTCTCCCCATCTCCTCCTCAAGACCTAGGTGTCCCTAAGGACAGGAAGCTCCTTACACTGTGTTAGTATGAAGTCTACCCCAGAGTAGCTCAGAAAATGTTTCATGAATGAGTACATGGAAGGAGAAGACCACTTAGAGTGGTGGAAACCCGTGGTACAGATGCTTAGAGAGTCACATGGTGAGCCTTCTGTTTACACACTTTGAAAACTCTAGACCAAAGTAAAGAGGGGTTGATGTGCTGGTAAGTGCCCCCCATGATGGGAAAGGTTTGGGGTGAACACCATAGGCTTCAGATAAGCCTATCAGAGAAATGAGGAAGCCCACTCCTGCCTGAGACCCTGGCTTGCCTCTGATTAGGGACCCTTCCTCCAACCCCATTCTCCAGCAGAGGGGAGGGTTGGGGTGGGGGTGTCAGGGAAAGCTTCAGTGAGTAGATGACATCAGAACTAGGTTGAAGGATAACCAGAGCTCACCAGGTGAATGGTTGAGCTTTCAGATTCCCAAGCTTTAAATGTGAGTTGTACAGAACTCATCCCCAGAGTTCTAAGTTAACCCCCTGTGGGAGCAAGCCAGGCCGAAATAATGAGTCTTTTCTAGGGGGCCGAGTAGTGGCCGTGAGGGGAGGAGGTGGATGTCTTCTGACTCAGAGGACAAGGGGAGGTTCCAGCCATGGTCCTCAAATCACAGACTACTAAACCAGGCCCCCAGGAGTTGGCAGAGGGAGTTGGGGGAGGGTGACATCCATTCCTGCTCAGTGAGGGTGGCATTGGTGGGTTGCTTAGCAGACTTTGCAAACCTCAGTAACCCAGGTTCAAGACCAAGGCTACAGAGACAATGCCCAAATTCCTCTAAGTGGCTGCATATGTCCAGCCAACAGGTCACTGCCCACCATTTCTCTGGGGCTTCCAATCAGGCTTGGGTGGGGTGGGGCCCTGGCTGTGGGATGGTTGAGACCAGCTGTACTGAGGAGAGAGCCCCGCCTGGAGTCGGGATGCCTGAGTTCTAGTCCTGGATTTACCACTTGTCACCGTGAGCTTTCGGGGAGACATCTGCTGACCCTGAGATTCTGTTTCCTCCTCCCTAAATGTTTGGGTAATTCCTGCAATGTTCACCTTAATTGCAACCCTGGGCATTAAAACATCTTTGAAAGTGCAAAGACTTATACACATGGGCAGTATAAGCGATTAATGTCTTTAATTGTAATTGTTAGGCCTTCTCAGACCATGGTGCCAGGTTGGCAATCTGGCTGCCAAGTCTTGGAAATCCTCTGAGGTGAAGATATTTGGGCTTATAACATTGGTCACAGTGTGGAAGAGGGGAAGGAATGCTAGCCTGGAGCAAGAAACCTGGCTTCCAATTCCAAATCTGCCACTAACCAGTTCTGTGGCTTCAGGCAAATTATTGCTTACTGCTCCTCCCTAAACTCAGTTGCCTTATTGTAAGTGTGGCTGACAATGGTGAGGGTCCCTGGAATATTTGTTTGGAAAGTGCTTTGAGGCTTCATTCACCCCTTCCCCTGGCTAACTAGAGTTAGTCCCCCTTCTTAGGCTCAGTGCCAAAGAGCTGTGGGAGGGAGGCTGCCTGTAAAACAGAAGGTGCTGAAGTTGGGAGCCTGGGGACAGAAGCAGGACAGGGCAGGGAAAAGGGCCTGGGCAGCAAGGCTGGGGGACCTAGCCCTGGCTCCAGTGACAACCTACCGTGAGGACTGGGGCAGACTCTGCCCCTTCTGGATCTCAGTTTCCACCCCTAGAAAAGGGGGATAACCGGGCCTGCCTTGCAGAGTCACTGCGAAGACAAGTGGGAGACTGGATATAAACCAGGCGGGTGGGGTTGAGGGTCATGCAATTTCTTATTTATTAATATATAATAACAAAAATGATAAAGCTCATATCTGCAACTGTTTAGGACTTTGTTATAAGGTCTTGGTCTCCTTGTCTGGACTGGCTGTGACCTTCAACTCCGGGGTCTGGGCTAGGAAGACGTTCCAGTGACCTGCATGGAGGAAGGCCGGAGACAGCAGTGTGTGTGAATGTGTGCACACGCGTGCGTGCACGACAGCGACAGTGACTGGGGTGGGCAAAGCTCAGGGCAGGGAGGAGTGCATGGGCCAGGCTTTGGAGCCCACGGGGAGGATGGAGGCGAGTATCCCCGTCATACAGTTCTGGCACATGAGCCAGCCTTCAAACAACCAACACTCGGGGCCAGTGCTGATTTCCTGACACCTGCTGGAAATACTCCCGTCTGTGACCTCCCCTCCCTCCCTCACCAGAAGCCCCACTTGGATCCATCTTCCTAAGCGTAGTAGAGCAAATTAAGGATATCAGAAGGAAGTGGTTAGAAGGGTTTCAGTGGGAAATGTTCCAGCAGACAAGGAGTAGGCAGTACCAAGGTTTGGGGCTCAGGCCTCCCCGCTCTGCAGCCCTGTCTTCCCCCACCCCCAAGACCAAATCCAGCCGGCTCTGCTTCACCTTCCCGCTCCTACTCTGAGTTGGGAAATCTCTGGCCCAGACGCCCACTGGATTCCTGTGCTGGGAACTGACGTCTGTGGCTGACAGCCCCCCCCCTCCACGGCCCCTCCTCCAGCACCAGCAGCCTGGGAACTCCCCAAGAGGCTCCCATCTGTATCCCTGCTCTCTTCCCCAGCCCCATGCCTCAGCCCAAGGTCCCACCTTCGTGGGTGCTGGAGAGCAGCCGGAAGTTCTGTGCCTCTTTCTGGAAGTCTTGCTTCCTGACTTTCTTGATCTGAATCAAGTGGAAGATTCCTGAGGGCATAGACAAGGAATGAGCAGGAAAGGCAGGACATTAGAGTCAGAGAAACAGGGTGACTTGGACACAAAGGTTGACTCTGACCCCTCCCTCCCCTCCCCCAATTTTGATCAGACACCAAATCCTGTTGATTAAATTTTCTAAATATTTGGAATCCCTTCTCCTATCCCACTGCCATTGTTCTCACTCACACCCCCCTGTCTTGCCTAGGTCACTACACTAGGGTCCTAACCCCTTTCCCTCCTCCTCTTGTCCATAATCCTAACTGTGGTTATTGGAAAACATCCATGTTACCCTGTCATCCCCCTTGCCTGACCTCCCATCAGCTTCACAGTAAAGTCCAAGTCCTTTCACCTCTTCTCTCTGCTGACCCTGCTCCTGCCACCAGCACCATCCTGATCTCAGCACTCACCTGTCCACAGTGCAGGGAGGGAGGGAGGGTGGAGGGTGAGAAGAAAAGAAGAAAGAAAAGGAAGGAAGGCAGGAAGAAAGGAAGGTAGGTAGGTCAGTCAGCCGATCAGCTGGCCCATATGGACTAGTCAAGCTTTGTGCATAGAACGTGTGATAAAAATCAATAAATAGGTGTGCTTATTCAGACACCAAAGAACTAGCAAGTGTCGTAGTTATAATGCCTGGCCTGTGTTCCAGCCCTAACCAAATACTTCAAGTTTCCTGAGGGGGCCACGCCTTTACGAATGCCACCCCCTCTGCGGGAACACTTTCTACTACTGCCTTCTACTTCTATTGCCACCAAGTAAACTCCTACTCATCCTCCAAGCCTTAACTGGGAAGTCTTCCCTAAGCCACCCCCAAGGCAGTTCCTCCTTGGGGCACCCCCAGCAGTTGGCTTCTGTTTGTGATTGTACCTGTTTCTAATGAGCTATCATTGTGCCTATTCCTGCCTCGCCTACTGGACTGGGAACTCCTGGAGGGCTTTCTTTCCCTGAGCCTGGCTCACAGTAGGCATGTAGAATGAATGAATCGTTAAACAGATGGATGGATGGATGGATGGATGGATGGATGGATGGATGGATGGATGGATGGATGGATGGATGGATGGATGGATGGATGGATGGATGGATGGATGGATGGATGGATGGATGGATGGATGGATGGGATGGATAGATGGATGGACAGATGGACATATGGATGGATAAACAAATATATGTGTACCCAGTCTAGGCCAGGCCCTGAGGGGGAGTGAGGTATTATCTGGATCCCCTGATGTTTGCATCTCATGGGGAGCTGGCCACTGGCACCACACACAGCACTGATGCTCTGAGCACGTGGGCTGTGAGGTCTCACCAGCTGTTACCCACCAAGGTCTCTGGCCAGAAAGAACAGATGCAACCAGCCAGCACTGCCTTCAAGAAAACCAAGAATTTGCCCTGCTTATGGGAATCAGAGTCGGATCCTGCCAAAGGGAACAGAAAACACTGACCCTGGGACTGAGTTCCAGGAATCAGGGAATGTCCAACACTGTCCTCGGGACCCCCAGCCCAGAAGCCAAGGAGCAGAATGTGGGAGAAACTCATTCCAAAGACCCAGAGGCTACATCACAGCAGCCAGCAATAAGCATAACAAGAGATGGGGACAGGTCCTTCTGCACGGACCTGCCACTGCATGCTCCCCAGGACACAGAAAAATGGGAAAGGAGGTGACAGTGTCTGGGGTGGGTACCCACACTAGTCATAATTGAAAAGACGGCTCTCTGGTCTGAAATCAAGAGCTAGCCTATGGGTCATGGTTGTGCCTCTTGCCCTTTGAAGAGCCATGACAGATCTGAGGGCAACTGAACTCTGCGGACCCCCAGGGCAGAACTGGCACTGGTGGGTGAGTCCCAGAAAATAGGACAGGCTCAGTTCAGCGTGAAAACGAACCCTCTCTGGGCTGAGCCATTTAGAGTGTCGGAGTAAATCACTTGTCTGGGGGTAAGTGTGGAAGTATGTGCAATTGGGGGCCAGAGGCCATCAGCAGGCTGCGGGGGGACTTCCTTGCCAGGCAGGGCTTGGAATCAAGACCCCTGAGGTCCTTTCTACTCTGGAACTCCAGAATTTAAAGGCCCTTAACCCTAAGCCAACCCTCTGCTCAGACTCTGGTGCTTGGGCTGGCTCCACCATGGCGGGCCGCACCTAGCATCCATCTGCTCGCTTTGTTTCACTCCTCAGAGTGAGGAAACCATGAGTGCTTCCCTCTGACAATCAGCCGTGGGGAGTGTTTGACTCCCATGGTCTGAGACAGGGAGGGAATGAAGTGACTGATGGGGCATCTAGGTAACCCGAGCGGTCAGGAGTTGGGGGCAGTTGCCAATGACAAGATGGTGGGGCATTATGAAGTTGAAGTGGCCCCTGCCTTGTTCCTTTTCTGTTGGGCCTGGGATGAAGTGACTGATGGGGCATCTAGGTAACCCGAGCGGTCAGGAGTTGGGGGCAGTTGCCAAAGACAAGATGGTGGGGCATTATGAAGTTGAAGTGGCCCCCTGCCTTGTTCCTTTTCTGTTGGGCCTGGGGACAATGAGACTGACCATGAGCTACATCCCCTCTGCATCTCCTGCACACCTTGGCTTTCCTCAGGCACCTCCCTAAAAGCATAAGGTCACCTCTGTGTAGGTGGCACTGGGGACATTTAGACCCGGGTTTGAATCTTTCCTGTTTAAATTGTGTGACTTTGAGCAAGTAATTTGACCTCTTGGACTCAGTTTTCTTATCTGAAAAATGGAGGCATTAATACATACCACTCAGGTTCCTTATGAAGATTAAATGAGGCCCTTTGTACACAGTGCCCGTTACATACCAATCACAGAGCCCAGGGTATATAAGCATGGGCTCTGGAACCAGAGTTTGGGGCTGTCACTGCTGTCCTGCCTGCAATGCACCCCTCTTGCGTCTTCACATCCCTCTTGTCTCTCTAAATCGAGGAGGCCCATCCTCCACGAAGCCTTCCCTGACCAGCTCAGCTGCCTGTAAGCTCCTGCTGCACCTGGGTCACTAAGCCATGAGGTTCTAAGGACAGGCTAGGGCCTATGACTCTCTGTGGTCCCAGCAACCAGTTGGGGGGTGAGGGGAGAAGGTCCAGAGTAAACACGCAGCCAGCACCTGCCCAGGGACCACTGGAATCTTAAGGCTCAGAAAATCGTAAGTTACTGAATCTAACTCCCCAGCTGCAGATGGAATCCCCACCCAGCCCTTGCTGGCACTCTTCTTGAAAGTGGAGCTTGCTCCCTCCCTGCCACTACAGGAAGGCTTGAAGTATGGGAAAGTTCATCCTCTCGTTGAGCTAAACCTGCTTCTCTGATATTCTTACCAACCTATGTGATGGGATGAGGAGACTGACATTTCAGCGCCTACTATAGGTCAGGAGCTATACCTATGTCATTTCATTTAATCTTCCAAAAGTCCTCTTCCCTCTTTTAACAGAAGAGAAAACTGAGGCCCAGAGAAGTCAAGTGATTGCCCAAGGCCACACAGCTAAGAAACAGCAGAACTGGTACTTGAACCCAATTCTGCCTGATTCAAAAGCCCCTGCTTGTTGCCTGACCCTTGCGGTCACTCAGAACACAGCTGCTCCCTCTGCCTGGGGCAGCCCTTCAGAGCCATGAAGCCAGCGGTCCTGTCCCGCTGTGTCTTCTCTTCTCCAGGCTGAACAGCTCCGCTTTCTTCGTCCATTCCTTCTACGGCAGGGGGCAGAGCAGAGCAGGGAAAGAGCCGCATCTGACGTCACAAGACATGGGCTCTAGCTCCCGTCCTCCACTTACTGGCTGTGTGGCCTTGGGCCAGGTACTTCACCTCTCTGAGCCTCAGTTTCCTCATCTGTAAAACGGGGATAATAATACCTAACTCTCAGGATCGTTGAGGATCAAATGAGACAGTGACTATGAAAGCACTTTATAAACTCTGAAGTGCTGCACACATTGGTTGTTATCACTGTCATCATTTTTAGCATCATTCCCTCTTCCACCCCCCGTCCTGCCCCAGCCAAACCCATCAGTAGAAGAAAGTGACCTTAGAACGAATTCACACTTTAAAACTTCAGTTTGGATCACATGGCTTAAAGTTCTCCTCTATTCAGGGGCTCGTGTTTTAGAAGAAGAGCCACAAAAGTCTCAGCAATTCTCTTATTGATGAAAACTCCCCTTGACCTTCAGTTGGTGATATGAGCAGCCTGTTGAATACTGTGTTTCTCACAGAATGAGAAATACATTCTATCAACTTACCTTGGAATTGATAGGATCCACCATATAGAAAAGGCTGAACGAAACTAGTCTCAAGGATCTCCTGCCTGAAAAGCTCTCCCCTCACAGAATGCTGAAATCCTACCATTAGACGTCTGTTTATTTCATCACGTTGGACATTACCCTGCCTGGCTCCTTGCAAGTGCAACAACCCCTTCCCCCCAGGAGAGGGAGCACTTCGAGGCCCTGGCTGAAAAGCTCTCCCCTCACAGAATGCTGAAATCCTACCATTAGACGTCTGTTTATTTCATCAGGTTGGACATTACCCTGCCTGGCTCCTTGCAAGTGCAACAACCCCTTCCCCCCAGGAGAGGGAGCACTTCGAGGCCCTGGTATCTCAGAGTGAGTGAGCTGGTCAGAACTGACAGAGAATCACCGACAGAATCATGGCCTCTTGGAATCAGGGACTCTCAAACACGCAAGGGTGGCTAGAGGCACCTGATCAACAAAACGTCCCTAAGGCCCCTGAGGGATATGGAGCACAGGAAGTGGGACAGGCCAGAGGTACACCCACTTGGGAGTGGGCCAACACTTACCTTTTACCAGTTTCCAGAGGTAGATCTCCACCTGGTCAGAGGCTTCATGCTCAAGGGCAAAGCGATGCAGGTTGTCTGGGCTTGGGGCTACTGACGTGTGGACGAGGACCCGGCCCGGCACCTTGGGACACCTGGCAGATCTGATCTCACTGTGGCCAGAGTCTGCTTTGTCCTCTGGGAGAGACAAGGAGCTCATGAAGTGTTCAATAGACATTGGCTATTCTTCTTGAAAAATCCTATATTCCAAGATTTTATGACTTCATGGAATCCAGAACATGATTTGATTCTATGTCTATGTCAAGAACCTCTGAATCTATTCTGTAACATTAGATGGTTCCATAAGTTTAATATTCTTTAAGTCCGACATTTTCTACTCCTGTGCACCTAACATTCTGAGTATCTATAAACCCTGCATCGTGTGGCTCTGAGCACATGTCCTTCCATGTCTGTGATGTTCCAAGTGTCTGTGGCCGTGGGGAGAGAGACTCAGGTCTCATTCTAGTGCCTCCCCCAGAGCCTCTTTGTACCTGGGCAAATCTTGCAGCACTTCCCAGCTACTTTCTCAGGGCGATGGCAGGGGTACTCGGTGGGGCAGGTCACACGCTGGCAGTCCTGGCGGCCATCCTGACAAGTGCACAGGATGCAGGGCAGGGGGCCAAAGGAGCGGAAGGCTGGGTGCCACACTTCCCCATGGGAGTATGTCTTCCCGCCATGCACGCAGGCTGGAACAAGGAAGGCAGGAAAGGAGGAGGGTCAGTGCCTCTGGTCGAGCAGTGGGTGGGGTGGGCCCTTGGGGTTCCCCCACTCCACGAGTCTGGCTCAGCCACATTGTCTGCAAAGTGCAGGCCAGGGTATAAAACCTGTCCCCTGTCCCTGACATCCCCCCATCTCAGCACTTGGGGCTGAGATGTGCCCAGTAGGACTTGCTGAAGATGGAGAGTCTTCCCCTGCCCTTCAGGGGCACTTCTGGTAGAGCAAGAGAGCACTGGCCTGGCAGTAGGAAAACAGCTCAGCTTCTGTCACTACCTGGCCATGCAAGCTCTGGCAGGTCCCTTTCCTTTTCTCCACCTCAGTGTCCCATCTATACAAAGGAGGGCCATGACTAGGTAGCCCCACGGCTCCTCCAGTTGGGGTGCCCTGCAGTGAGGCCCCTTTCCTCCCCTTCTGCCGCCGCACTGCCTATCTGGCTGCCTTCCCCACTCCATCCCCACTGTCCTCCTGCAGCCCAGCTCTTCTCCCTCCTTCCTTTGTCGAAAACTTTCTCTCAGCACTTCCTTATATTTATAGCAATTTATTTATATGGCTGTCTCCCCAACTAGTCTATGAGCTATTCGAGGGCAGAGACCATTTTCCATCTATCTGTTCTGTCTTCCCCATTTCCCAGTAAAGCATGGTAGATCCTCAAAAAAATATCGCTGTACTGTTCCAGGACTGGCGCTGTCTCCAACTCAGGACTGTGAACCTCAATGTCCTCATCAGTCAGATGGGGGTTTAGATCTGATGATCTGTAAAGGTACCTTCAATTTTGATGTTCTATGAACCACAAGCTCATGACCAAGTTGAGATTGGGGAACCGCTGAGTAGGGTGTACAGGGTGTGGGAGTTGGGAGAAGTTGGCAGGGGGGGTCCCTTTCCCCACCTGACAGATTGGAGGAGGGTACAATCCCCACCTTTCTTATGTTTCTCCTTCAGGACAATCTTGACAGTGGTGCTGCCTGCCCCCTTCGGTCGGAAGTAGTGAGGGATGAAGCCCAGAGGGGAGTTGAGGCCAGTGGGGGCCGGGGTGCCCAGGCCTCTCTTTCTCCCGCCATTGCCTGAACACGAGTCCTGAGAATGTCTCTGCAAATGCAGGAAAGATGAAGATGACTGATGGAGTGCGACAGACCACTGCTGGTGGCAGAGCAGCCAGATAGGCTGCAGCACGAGGCCTGAGTTAGACACCAGCAGACTTCCCAGTGAAGAGAGAGCATAGGCTGGGGATAGGACCATCGGGATGGGCTCTAAGGTGTTCTGACAGTGGATCCTGTAAAACTCTCAGAGGACAGTGACTTGGAAATCCAACCTCCACCAAGCCCTTCTGAGGCCTTGTCAGAGGCAGGGCCTTGGGGCTAAGGTGGGCAGAGGGGGTGAGGTCCTGATTTGGGAGACAGAACTGATCAGAGATGTGGAGAACTTAATATTTAAGAAACAGAAAGTGAGCATGTAGCGAGGATGCAAGTCAGGAGATTCTCCTTTGTCTGAGAAGATTTAGGAGCTGGGAGAAAGGGATGGGTCTCTGAAGATCCCACCAGGCCCCAGAAGCCCATGGGACATGAAGACAAAGAGCAGGCCCCCTCCAGAACAAAGGGTCTCCGGAGTGTAGGCCCCCTTTCCTGAGCCCCTGGAATCCAGGATCCTGAGACCTGGTCCCTCCAGACCAAGTCTTAGGAGGGCTAGCAGTGATAGCAAAGGGCATGTGGTGGGGTCAGCTTAATTGGGCAGGAGCTTCGCAGCTCACAATCTGGGGATTGGGCAGCTGCAGGCTGGGAGAGGAGCAAGTGGGCTGGGGCAAGGGGCAGAGCCTGTTACCTCCCTTGCTGAACCAGAGTCACTCACAGTCCTCCTTCTACAGCCCTTTCCT